>NW_027617886.1:0-93157 GCF_964187855.1 Myxine glutinosa | reverse complement strand
GTGGTTTTTCATCACTAACACAAGTGCGAAAAGTGGTTTTTCCACACTAATACAAGTGCAAAAGTGGTTTCCTGCACCAACACAAGTGCGAAAGGTGGTTTTTCAACACTAACACAAGTGTGAAAAGTGGTTTTTCAACACTATCACAAGTGCAAAAAGTGTTTTTTCCACACTAATACAAGTGCAAAAGTGGTTTCCTGCACCAACGCAAGTGCGAAAAGTGGTTTTTCAACACTAACACAAGTGCTAAAAGTGGTTTTTCAACACTAACACAAGTGCGAAAAGTGGTTTTTCAACACTAACACAAGTGCGAAAAGTGGTTTTTCCACACTAATACAAGTGCAAAAGTGGTTTCCTGCACCAAAACAAGTGCGAAAAGTGGTTTTTCAACACTAACACAAGTGCGAAAAGTGGTTTTTCAACACTAACACAAGTGCGAAAAGTGTTTTTTCCACACTAATACAAGTGCAAAAGTGGTTTCCTGCACCAACACAAGTGCGAAAAGTGGTTTTTCAACACTAACACAAGTGCGAAAAGTGGTTTTTCAACACTAACACAAGTACGAAAAGTGGTTTTTCAACACTATCACAAGTGCAAAAAGTGTTTTTTCCGCACTAATACAAGTGCAAAAGTGGTATCCTGCACCAACACAAGTGCGAAAAGTGGTTTTTCAACACTAACACAAGTGCGAAAAGTGGTTTTTCAACACTAACACAAGTGCGAAAAGTGGTTTTTCCACACTAATACAAGTGCAAAAGTGGTTTCCTGCACCAACACAAGTGCGAAAAGTGGTTATTCAACCCTAACACAAGTGCGAAAAGTGGTTTTTCAACACTAACACAAGTGCGAAAAGTGGTTTTTCCACACTAATACAAGTGCAAAAGTGGTTTCCTGCACCAACACAAGTGCGAAAAGTGGTTTTTCAACACTAACACAAGTGCGAAAAGTGGTTTTTCAACACTAACACAAGTGCGAAAAGTGTTTTTTCCACACTAATACAAGTGCAAAAGTGGTTTCCTGCACCAACACAAGTGCGAAAAGTGGTTTTTCAACACTAACACAAGTGCGAAAAGTGGTTTTTCAACACTAACACAAGTGCGAAAAGTGTTTTTTCCACACTAATGCAAGTGCCAAAAGTGTTTTTTCCACACTAATACAAGTGCAAAAGTGGTTTCCTGCACCAACACAAGTGCAAAAAGTGGTTTTTCAACACTAACACAAGTGCGAAAAGTGGTTTTTCAACACTAACACAAGTGCTAAAAGTGGTTTTTCAACACTAACACAAGTGCGAAAAGTGGTTTTTCAACACTAACACAAGTGCGAAAAGTGGTTTTTCAACACTATCACAAGTGCAAAAAGTGTTTTTTCCGCACTAATACAAGTGCAAAAGTGGTATCTTGCACCAACACAAGTGCAAAAGTGGTTTCCTGCACCAACACAAGTGCGAAAGGTGGTTTTTCAACACTAACACAAGTGTGAAAAGTGGTTTTTCAACACTATCACAAGTGCAAAAAGTGTTTTTTCCACACTAATACAAGTGCAAAAGTGGTTTCCTGCACCAACGCAAGTGCGAAAAGTGGTTTTTCAACACTAACACAAGTGCTAAAAGTGGTTTTTCAACACTAACACAAGTGCGAAAAGTGGTTTTTCAACACTAACACAAGTGCGAAAAGTGGTTTTTCCACACTAATACAAGTGCAAAAGTGGTTTCCTGCACCAAAACAAGTGCAAAAAGTGGTTTTTCAACACTAACACAAGTGCGAAAAGTGTTTTTTCCACACTAATACAAGTGCAAAAGTGGTTTCCTGCACCAACACAAGTGCGAAAAGTGGTTTTTCAACACTAACACAAGTGCGAAAAGTGGTTTTTCAACACTAACACAAGTACGAAAAGTGGTTTTTCAACACTATCACAAGTGCAAAAAGTGTTTTTTCCGCACTAATACAAGTGCAAAAGTGGTATCCTGCACCAACACAAGTGCGAAAAGTGGTTTTTCAACACTAACACAAGTGCGAAAAGTGGTTTTTCAACACTAACACAAGTGCGAAAAGTGGATTTTCCACACTAATACAAGTGCAAAAGTGGTTTCCTGCACCAACACAAGTGCGAAAAGTGGTTATTCAACCCTAACACAAGTGCGAAAAGTGGTTTTTCAACACTAACACAAGTGCGAAAAGTGGTTTTTCCACACTAATACAAGTGCAAAAGTGGTTTCCTGCACCAACACAAGTGCGAAAAGTGGTTATTCAACCCTAACACAAGTGCGAAAAGTGGTTTTTCAACACTAACACAAGTGCGAAAAGTGGTTTTTCCACACTAATACAAGTGCAAAAGTGGTTTCCTGCACCAACACAAGTGCGAAAAGTGGTTTTTCAACACTAACACAAGTGCGAAAAGTGGTTTTTCAACACTAACACAAGTGCGAAAAGTGTTTTTTCCACACTAATACAAGTGCAAAAGTGGTTTCCTGCACCAACACAAGTGCGAAAAGTGGTTTTTCAACACTAACACAAGTGCGAAAAGTGGTTTTTCAACACTAACACAAGTGCGAAAAGTGGTTTTTCCACACTAATACAAGTGCAAAAGTGGTTTCCTGCACCAACACAAGTGCGAAAAGTGGTTTTTCAACACTAACACAAGTGTAAAAAGTGGTTTTTCAACACTATCACAAGTGCAAAAAGTGTTTTTTCCACACTAATACAAGTGCAAAAGTGGTTTCCTGCACCAACACAAGTGCTAAAAGTGGTTTTTCAACACTAACACAAGTGCGAAAAGTGGTTTTTCAACATTATCACAAGTGCAAAAAGTGTTTTTTCCACACTAATACAAGTGCAAAAGTGGTTTCCTGCACCAACACAAGTGCGAAAAGTGGTTTTTCAACACTAACACAAGTGCGAAAAGTGGTTTTTCCACACTAATACAAGTGCAAAAGTGGTTTCCTGCACCAACACAAGTGCGAAAAGTGGTTTTTCAACACTAACACAAGTACAAAAAGTGGTTTTTCAACACTATCACAAGTGCAAAAAGTGTTTTTTCCGCACTAATACAAGTGCAAAAGTGGTATCTTGCACCAACACAAGTGCGAAAAGTGGTTTTTCAACACTAACACAAGTGCGAAAAGTGGTTTTTCAACACTAACACAGGTGCGAAAAGTGGTTTTTCAACACTATCACAAGTGCAAAAAGTGGTTTTTCCACACTAATACAAGTGCAAAAGTGGTTTCCTGCACCAACACAAGTGCGAAAAGTGGTTTTTCAACTCTAACACAAGTGCGAAAAGTGGTTTTTCAACACTAACACAAATGCAAAAAGTGGTTTTTCAACACTATCACAAGTGCAAAAAGTGTTTTTTTCCACACTTATACAAGTGCAAATGTGGTTTCCTGCACCAACACATGTGCGAAAAGTGGTTTTTCAACACTAACACAAGTGCGAAAAGTGGTTTTTCAACACTAACACAAGGGCGAAAAGTGGTTTTTCCACACTAATACAAGTGCAAAAGTGGTTTCCTGCACGAACACAAGTGCGAAAAGTGGTTTTTCAACACTAACACAAGTGCGAAAAGTGGTTTTTCAACACTATCACAAGTGCAAAAAGTGTTTTTTCCACACTAATACAAGTGCAAAAGTGGTTTCCTGCACCAACACAAGTGCGAAAAGTGGTTTTTCAACACTAACACAAGTGCGAAAAGTGGTTTTTCAACACTAACACAAGTGCGAAAAGTGTTTTTTCCACACTAATGCAAGTGCCAAAAGTGTTTTTTCCACACTAATACAAGTGCAAAAGTGGTTTCCTGCACCAACACAAGTGCAAAAAGTGGTTTTTCAACACTAACACAAGTGCGAAAAGTGGTTTTTCAACACTAACACAAGTGCGAAAAGTGTTTTTTTAACACTATCACAAGTGCAAAAAGTGTTTTTTCCACACTAATACAAGGGCAAAAAGTGTTTTTTCCACACCAACACAAGTGCGAAAAGTGGTTTTTCAACACTAACACAAGTGCGAAAAGTGGTTTTTCAACACTAACACAAGTGCGAAAAGTATTTTTTCCACACTAATACAAGTGCAATAAGTGTTTTTTCCACACTAATACAAGTGCAAAAGTGGGTTCCTGCACCAACACAAGTGCGAAAAGTGGTTTTTCAACACTAACACAAGTGCGAAAAGTGGTTTTTCAACACTATCACAAGTGCAAAAAGTGTTTTTTCCACACTAATACAAGTGCAAAAGTGGTTTCCTGCACCAACACAAGTGCGAAAAGTGGTTTTTCAACACTAACACAAGTGCGAAAAGTGGTTTTTCCACACTAATACAAGTGCAAAAGTGGTTTCCTGCACCAACACAAGTGCGAAAAGTGGTTTTTCAACACTAACACAAGTACGAAAAGTGGTTTTTCAACACTATCACAAGTGCAAAAAGTGTTTTTTCCGCACTAATACAAGTGCAAAAGTGGTATCCTGCACCAACACAAGTGCGAAAAGTGGTTTTTCAACACTAACACAAGTGCGAAAAGTGGTTTTTCAACACTAACACAGGTGCGAAAAGTGGTTTTTCAACACTATCACAAGTGCAAAAAGTGGTTTTTCCACACTAATACAAGTGCAAAAGTGGTTTCCTGCACCAACACAAGTGCGAAAAGTGGTTTTTCAACACTAACACAAGTGCGAAAAGTGGTTTCTCAACACTAACACAGGTGCGAAAAGTGGTTTTTCAACACTATCACAAGTGCAAAAAGTGTTTTTTCCACACTAATACAAGTGCAAAAGTGGTTTCCTGCACCAACACAAGTGCGAAAAGTGGTTTTTCAACACTAACACAAGTGCGAAAAGTGGTTTTTCAACACTATCACAAGTGCAAAAAGTGTTTTTTCCACACTAATACAAGTGCAAAAGTGGTTTTCTGCACCAACACAAGTGCGAAAAGTGGTTTTTCAGCACTAACACAAGTGCGAAAAGTGGTTCTTCAACACTAACACAAGTGCGAAAAGTGGTTTTTCCACACTAATACAAGTGCAAAAGTGGTTTCCTGCACCAACACAAGTGCGAAAGGTGGTTTTTCAACACTAACACAAGTGCGAAAAGTGGTTTTTCAACACTATCACAAGTGCAAAAAGTGGTTTTTTCCACACTAATACAAGTGCAAATGTGGTTTCCTGCACCAACACAAGTGCGAAAAGTGGTTTTTCAACACTAACACAAGTGCGAAAAGTGGTTTTTCAACACTAACACAAGTGCGAAAAGTGGTTTTTCAACACTATCACAAGTGCAAAAAGTGTTTTTTCCACACTAATACAAGTGCAAAAGTGGTTTCCTGCACCAACACAAGTGCGAAAAGTGGTTTTTCAACACTAACACAAGTGCGAAAAGTGGTTTTTCAACACTAACACAAGTGCGAAAAGTGGTTTTTCAACACTATCACAAGTGCAAAAAGTGTTTTTTCCACACTAATACAAGTGCAAAAGTGGTTTCCTGCACCAACACAAGTGCAAAAAGTGGTTTTTCATCACTAACACAAGTGCGAAAAGTGGTTTTTCCACACTAATACAAGTGCAAAAGTGGTTTCCTGCACCAACACAAGTGCGAAAGGTGGTTTTTCAACACTAACACAAGTGTGAAAAGTGGTTTTTCAACACTATCACAAGTGCAAAAAGTGTTTTTTCCACACTAATACAAGTGCAAAAGTGGTTTCCTGCACCAACGCAAGTGCGAAAAGTGGTTTTTCAACACTAACACAAGTGCTAAAAGTGGTTTTTCAACACTAACACAAGTGCGAAAAGTGGTTTTTCAACACTAACACAAGTGCGAAAAGTGGTTTTTCCACACTAATACAAGTGCAAAAGTGGTTTCCTGCACCAAAACAAGTGCGAAAAGTGGTTTTTCAACACTAACACAAGTGCGAAAAGTGGTTTTTCAACACTAACACAAGTGCGAAAAGTGTTTTTTCCACACTAATACAAGTGCAAAAGTGGTTTCCTGCACCAACACAAGTGCGAAAAGTGGTTTTTCAACACTAACACAAGTGCGAAAAGTGGTTTTTCAACACTAACACAAGTACGAAAAGTGGTTTTTCAACACTATCACAAGTGCAAAAAGTGTTTTTTCCGCACTAATACAAGTGCAAAAGTGGTATCCTGCACCAACACAAGTGCGAAAAGTGGTTTTTCAACACTAACACAAGTGCGAAAAGTGGTTTTTCAACACTAACACAAGTGCGAAAAGTGGTTTTTCCACACTAATACAAGTGCAAAAGTGGTTTCCTGCACCAACACAAGTGCGAAAAGTGGTTATTCAACCCTAACACAAGTGCGAAAAGTGGTTTTTCAACACTAACACAAGTGCGAAAAGTGGTTTTTCCACACTAATACAAGTGCAAAAGTGGTTTCCTGCACCAACACAAGTGCGAAAAGTGGTTTTTCAACACTAACACAAGTGCGAAAAGTGGTTTTTCAACACTAACACAAGTGCGAAAAGTGTTTTTTCCACACTAATACAAGTGCAAAAGTGGTTTCCTGCACCAACACAAGTGCGAAAAGTGGTTTTTCAACACTAACACAAGTGCGAAAAGTGGTTTTTCAACACTAACACAAGTGCGAAAAGTGTTTTTTCCACACTAATGCAAGTGCCAAAAGTGTTTTTTCCACACTAATACAAGTGCAAGAGTGGTTTCCTGCACCAACACAAGTGCAAAAAGTGGTTTTTCAACACTAACACAAGTGCGAAAAGTGGTTTTTCAACACTAACACAAGTGCGAAAAGTGTTTTTTTAACACTATCACAAGTGCAAAAAGTGTTTTTTCCACACTAATACAAGGGCAAAAAGTGTTTTTTCCACACCAACACAAGTGCGAAAAGTGGTTTTTCAACACTAACACAAGTGCGAAAAGTGGTTTTTCAACACTAACACAAGTGCGAAAAGTATTTTTTCCACACTAATACAAGTGCAATAAGTGTTTTTTCCACACTAATACAAGTGCAAAAGTGGTTTCCTGCACCAACACAAGTGCGAAAAGTGGTTTTTCAACACTAACACAAGTGCGAAAAGTGGTTTTTCAACACTATCACAAGTGCAAAAAGTGTTTTTTCCACACTAATAAAAGTGCAAAAGTGGTTTCCTGCACCAACACAAGTGCGAAAAGTGGTTTTTCAACACTAACACAAGTGCGAAAAGTGGTTTTTCCACACTAATACAAGTGCAAAAGTGGTTTCCTGCACCAACACAAGTGCGAAAAGTGGTTTTTCAACACTAACACAAGTACGAAAAGTGGTTTTTCAACACTATCACAAGTGCAAAAAGTGTTTTTTCCGCACTAATACAAGTGCAAAAGTGGTATCCTGCACCAACACAAGTGCGAAAAGTGGTTTTTCAACACTAACACAAGTGCGAAAAGTGGTTTTTCAACACTAACACAGGTGCGAAAAGTGGTTTTTCAACACTATCACAAGTGCAAAAAGTGGTTTTTCCACACTAATACAAGTGCAAAAGTGGTTTCCTGCACCAACACAAGTGCGAAAAGTGGTTTTTCAACACTAACACAAGTGCGAAAAGTGGTTTCTCAACACTAACACAGGTGCGAAAAGTGGTTTTTCAACACTATCACAAGTGCAAAAAGTGTTTTTTCCACACTAATACAAGTGCAAAAGTGGTTTCCTGCACCAACACAAGTGCGAAAAGTGGTTTTTCAACACTAACACAAGTGCGAAAAGTGGTTTTTCAACACTATCACAAGTGCAAAAAGTGTTTTTTCCACACTAATACAAGTGCAAAAGTGGTTTTCTGCACCAACACAAGTGCGAAAAGTGGTTTTTCAGCACTAACACAAGTGCGAAAAGTGGTTCTTCAACACTAACACAAGTGCGAAAAGTGGTTTTTCCACACTAATACAAGTGCAAAAGTGGTTTCCTGCACCAACACAAGTGCGAAAGGTGGTTTTTCAACACTAACACAAGTGCGAAAAGTGGTTTTTCAACACTATCACAAGTGCAAAAAGTGGTTTTTTCCACACTAATACAAGTGCAAATGTGGTTTCCTGCACCAACACAAGTGCGAAAAGTGGTTTTTCAACACTAACACAAGTGCGAAAAGTGGTTTTTCAACACTAACACAAGTGCGAAAAGTGGTTTTTCAACACTATCACAAGTGCAAAAAGTGTTTTTTCCACACTAATACAAGTGCAAAAGTGGTTTCCTGCACCAACACAAGTGCGAAAAGTGGTTTTTCAACACTAACACAAGTGCGAAAAGTGGTTTTTCAACACTAACACAAGTGCGAAAAGTGGTTTTTCAACACTATCACAAGTGCAAAAAGTGTTTTTTCCACACTAATACAAGTGCAAAAGTGGTTTCCTGCACCAACACAAGTGCAAAAAGTGGTTTTTCATCACTAACACAAGTGCGAAAAGTGGTTTTTCCACACTAATACAAGTGCAAAAGTGGTTTCCTGCACCAACACAAGTGCGAAAGGTGGTTTTTCAACACTAACACAAGTGTGAAAAGTGGTTTTTCAACACTATCACAAGTGCAAAAAGTGTTTTTTCCACACTAATACAAGTGCAAAAGTGGTTTCCTGCACCAACGCAAGTGCGAAAAGTGGTTTTTCAACACTAACACAAGTGCTAAAAGTGGTTTTTCAACACTAACACAAGTGCGAAAAGTGGTTTTTCAACACTAACACAAGTGCGAAAAGTGGTTTTTCCACACTAATACAAGTGCAAAAGTGGTTTCCTGCACCAAAACAAGTGCGAAAAGTGGTTTTTCAACACTAACACAAGTGCGAAAAGTGGTTTTTCAACACTAACACAAGTGCGAAAAGTGTTTTTTCCACACTAATACAAGTGCAAAAGTGGTTTCCTGCACCAACACAAGTGCGAAAAGTGGTTTTTCAACACTAACACAAGTGCGAAAAGTGGTTTTTCAACACTAACACAAGTACGAAAAGTGGTTTTTCAACACTATCACAAGTGCAAAAAGTGTTTTTTCCGCACTAATACAAGTGCAAAAGTGGTATCCTGCACCAACACAAGTGCGAAAAGTGGTTTTTCAACACTAACACAAGTGCGAAAAGTGGTTTTTCAACACTAACACAAGTGCGAAAAGTGGTTTTTCCACACTAATACAAGTGCAAAAGTGGTTTCCTGCACCAACACAAGTGCGAAAAGTGGTTATTCAACCCTAACACAAGTGCGAAAAGTGGTTTTTCAACACTAACACAAGTGCGAAAAGTGGTTTTTCCACACTAATACAAGTGCAAAAGTGGTTTCCTGCACCAACACAAGTGCGAAAAGTGGTTTTTCAACACTAACACAAGTGCGAAAAGTGGTTTTTCAACACTAACACAAGTGCGAAAAGTGTTTTTTCCACACTAATACAAGTGCAAAAGTGGTTTCCTGCACCAACACAAGTGCGAAAAGTGGTTATACAACACTAACACAAGTGCGAAAAGTGGTTTTTCAACACTAACACAAGTGCGAAAAGTGGTTTTTCCACACTAATACAAGTGCAAAAGTGGTTTCCTGCACCAACACAAGTGCGAAAAGTGGTTTTTCAACACTAACACAAGTGCAAGAAGTGGTTTTTCAACACTATCACAAGTGCAAAAAGTGTTTTTTCCACACTAATACAAGTGCAAAAGTGGTTTCCTGCACCAACACAAGTGCTAAAAGTGGTTTTTCAACACTAACACAAGTGCGAAAAGTGGTTTTTCAACACTATCACAAGTGCAAAAAGTGTTTTTTCCACATTAATACAAGTGCAAAAGTGGTTTCCTGCACCAACACAAGTGCGAAAAGTGGTTTTTCAACACTAACACAAGTGCGAAAAGTGGTTTTTCCACACTAATACAAGTGCAAAAGTGGTTTCCTGCACCAACACAAGTGCGAAAAGTGGTTTTTCAACACTAACACAAGTACGAAAAGTGGTTTTTCAACACTATCACAAGTGCAAAAAGTGTTTTTTCCGCACTAATACAAGTGCAAAAGTGGTATCCTGCACCAACACAAGTGCGAAAAGTGGTTTTTCAACACTAACACAAGTGCGAAAAGTGGTTTTTCAACACTAACACAGGTGCGAAAAGTGGTTTTTCAACACTATCACAAGTGCAAAAAGTGGTTTTTCCACACTAATACAAGTGCAAAAGTGGTTTCCTGCACCAACACAAGTGCGAAAAGTGGTTTTTCAACACTAACACAAGTGCGAAAAGTGGTTTTTCAACACTAACACAAATGCAAAAAGTGGTTTTTCAACACTATCACAAGTGCAAAAAGTGTTTTTTTCCACACTTATACAAGTGCAAATGTGGTTTCCTGCACCAACACATGTGCGAAAAGTGGTTTTTCAACACTAACACAAGTGCAAAAGTGGTTTCCTGCACCAACACAAGTGCGAAAAGTGGTTTTTCAACACTAACACAAGTGCGAAAAGTGGTTTTTCAACACTAACACAAGTGCGAAAAGTGGTTTTTCAACACTATCACAAGTGCAAAAAGTGTTTTTTCCACACTAATACAAGTGCAAAAGTGGTTTCCTGCACCAACACAAGTGCAAAAAGTGGTTTTTCAACACTAACACAAGTGCGAAAAGTGGTTTTTCAACACTAACACAAGTGCGAAAAGTGGTTTTTCCACACTAATACAAGTGCAAAAGTGGTTTCCTGCACCAACAAAAGTGCGAAAGGTGGTTTTTCAACACTAACACAAGTGTGAAAAGTGGTTTTTCAACACTATCACAAGTGCAAAAAGTGTTTTTTCCACACTAATACAAGTGCAAAAGTGGTTTCCTGCACCAACGCAAGTGCGAAAAGTGGTTTTTCAACACTAACACAAGTGCTAAAAGTGGTTTTTCAACACTAACACAAGTGCGAAAAGTGGTTTTTCAACACTAACACAAGTGCGAAAAGTGGTTTTTCCACACTAATACAAGTGCAAAAGTGGTTTCCTGCACCAAAACAAGTGCGAAAAGTGGTTTTTCAACACTAACACAAGTGCGAAAAGTGGTTTTTCAACACTAACACAAGTGCGAAAAGTGTTTTTTCCACACTAATACAAGTGCAAAAGTGGTTTCCTGCACCAACACAAGTGCGAAAAGTGGTTTTTCAACACTAACACAAGTGCGAAAAGTGGTTTTTGAACACTAACACAAGTACGAAAAGTGGTTTTTCAACACTATCACAAGTGCAAAAAGTGTTTTTTCCGCACTAATACAAGTGCAAAAGTGGTATCCTGCACCAACACAAGTGCGAAAAGTGGTTTTTCAACACTAACACAAGTGCAAAAAGTGGTTTTTCAACACTAACACAGGTGCGAAAAGTGGTTTTTCAACACTATCACAAGTGCAAAAAGTGGTTTTTCCACACTAATACAAGTGCAAAAGTGGTTTCCTGCACCAACACAAGTGCGAAAAGTGGTTTTTCAACACTAACACAAGTGCGAAAAGAGGTTTTTCAACACTAACACAAGTGCGAAAAGTGGTTTTTCAACACTATCACAAGTGCAAAAAGTGTTTTTTCCACACTAATACAAGTGCAAAAGTGGTTTACTGCACCAACACAAGTGCGAAAAGTGGTTTTTCAACACTAACACAAGTGCGAAAAGTGGTTCTTCAACACTAACACAAGTGCGAAAAGTGGTTTTCCCACACTAATACAAGTGCAAAAGTGGTTTCCTGCACCAACACAAGTGCGAAAGGTAGTTTTTCAACACTAACACAAGTGCGAAAAGTGGTTTTTCAACACTATCACAAGTGCAAAATTGTTTTTTCCACACTAATACAAGTGCAAAAGTGGTTTCCTGCACCAACACAAGTGCGAAAGGTGGTTTTTCAACACTAACACAAGTGTGAAAAGTGGTTTTTCAACACTATCACAAGTGCAAAAAGTGTTTTTTCCACACTAATACAAGTGCAAAAGTGGTTTCCTGCACCAACGCAAGTGCGAAAAGTGGTTTTTCAACACTAACACAAGTGCTAAAAGTGGTTTTTCAACACTAACACAAGTGCGAAAAGTGGTTTTTCCACACTAATACAAGTGCAAAAGTGGTTTCCTGCACCAAAACAAGTGCAAAAAGTGGTTTTTCAACACTAACACAAGTGCGAAAAGTGTTTTTTCCACACTAATACAAGTGCAAAAGTGGTTTCCTGCACCAACACAAGTGCGAAAAGTGGTTTTTCAACACTAACACAAGTGCGAAAAGTGGTTTTTCAACACTAACACAAGTACGAAAAGTGGTTTTTCAACACTATCACAAGTGCAAAAAGTGTTTTTTCCGCACTAATACAAGTGCAAAAGTGGTATCCTGCACCAAGACAAGTGCGAAAAGTGGTTTTTCAACACTAACACAAGTGCGAAAAGTGGTTTTTCAACACTAACACAAGTGCGAAAAGTGGATTTTCCACACTAATACAAGTGCAAAAGTGGTTTCCTGCACCAACACAAGTGCGAAAAGTGGTTATTCAACCCTAACACAAGTGCGAAAAGTGGTTTTTCAACACTAACACAAGTGCGAAAAGTGGTTTTTCCACACTAATACAAGTGCAAAAGTGGTTTCCTGCACCAACACAAGTGCGAAAAGTGGTTATTCAACCCTAACACAAGTGCGAAAAGTGGTTTTTCAACACTAACACAAGTGCGAAAAGTGGTTTTTCCACACTAATACAAGTGCAAAAGTGGTTTCCTGCACCAACACAAGTGCGAAAAGTGGTTTTTCAACACTAACACAAGTGCGAAAAGTGGTTTTTCAACACTAACACAAGTGCGAAAAGTGTTTTTTCCACACTAATACAAGTGCAAAAGTGGTTTCCTGCACCAACACAAGTGCGAAAAGTGGTTTTTCAACACTAACACAAGTGCGAAAAGTGGTTTTTCAACACTAACACAAGTGCGAAAAGTGGTTTTTCCACACTAATACAAGTGCAAAAGTGGTTTCCTGCACCAACACAAGTGCGAAAAGTGGTTTTTCAACACTAACACAAGTGCAAAAAGTGGTTTTTCAACACTATCACAAGTGCAAAAAGTGTTTTTTCCACACTAATACAAGTGCAAAAGTGGTTTCCTGCACCAACACAAGTGCTAAAAGTGGTTTTTCAACACTAACACAAGTGCGAAAAGTGGTTTTTCAACACTATCACAAGTGCAAAAAGTGTTTTTTCCACACTAATACAAGTGCAAAAGTGGTTTCCTGCACCAACACAAGTGCGAAAAGTGGTTTTTCAACACTAACACAAGTGCGAAAAGTGGTTTTTCCACACTAATACAAGTGCAAAAGTGGTTTCCTGCACCAACACAAGTGCGAAAAGTGGTTTTTCAACACTAACACAAGTACGAAAAGTGGTTTTTCAACACTATCACAAGTGCAAAAAGTGTTTTTTCCGCACTAATACAAGTGCAAAAGTGGTATCTTGCACCAACACAAGTGCGAAAAGTGGTTTTTCAACACTAACACAAGTGCGAAAAGTGGTTTTTCAACACTAACACAGGTGCGAAAAGTGGTTTTTCAACACTATCACAAGTGCAAAAAGTGGTTTTTCCACACTAATACAAGTGCAAAAGTGGTTTCCTGCACCAACACAAGTGCAAAAAGTGGTTTTTCAACTCTAACACAAGTGCGAAAAGTGGTTTTTCAACACTAACACAAATGCAAAAAGTGGTTTTTCAACACTATCACAAGTGCAAAAAGTGTTTTTTTCCACACTTATACAAGTGCAAATGTGGTTTCCTGCACCAACACATGTGCGAAAAGTGGTTTTTCAACACTAACACAAGTGCAAAAGTGGTTTCCTGCACCAACACAAGTGCGAAAAGTGGTTTTTCAACACTAACACAAGTGCGAAAAGTGGTTTTTCAACACTAACACAAGTGCGAAAAGTGGTTTTTCAACACTATCGCAAGTGCAAAAAGTGTTTTTCCACACTAATACAAGTGCAAAAGTGGTTTCCTGCACCAACACAAGTGCAAAAAGTGGTTTTTCAACACTAACACAAGTGCGAAAAGTGGTTTTTCAACACTAACACAAGTGCGAAAAGTGGTTTTTCCACACTAATACAAGTGCAAAAGTGGTTTCCTGCACCAACACAAGTGCGAAAGGTGGTTTTTCAACACTAACACAAGTGTGAAAAGTGGTTTTTCAACACTATCACAAGTGCAAAAAGTGTTTTTGCCACACTAATACAAGTGCAAAAGTGGTTTCCTGCACCAACGCAAGTGCGAAAAGTGGTTTTTCAACACTAACAAAAGTGCTAAAAGTGGTTTTTCAACACTAACACAAGTGCGAAAAGTGGTTTTTCAATACTAACACAAGTGCGAAAAGTGGTTTTTCCACACTAATACAAGTGCAAAAGTGGTTTCCTGCACCAAAACAAGTGCGAAAAGTGGTTTTTCAACACTAACACAAGTGCGAAAAGTGGTTTTTCAACACTAACACAAGTGCGAAAAGTGTTTTTTCCACACTAATACAAGTGCAAAAGTGGTTTCCTGCACCAACACAAGTGCGAAAAGTGGTTTTTCAACACTAACACAAGTGCGAAAAGTGGTTTTTGAACACTAACACAAGTACGAAAAGTGGTTTTTCAACACTATCACAAGTGCAAAAAGTGTTTTTTCCGCACTAATACAAGTGCAAAAGTGGTATCCTGCACCAACACAAGTGCGAAAAGTGGTTTTTCAACACTAACACAAGTGCGAAAAGAGGTTTTTCAACACTAACACAAGTGCGAAAATAGGTTTTTCAACACTATCACAAGTGCAAAAAGTGTTTTTTCCACACTAATACAAGTGCAAAAGTGGTTTCCTGCACCAACACAAGTGCGAAAGGTAGATTTTCAACACTAACACAAGTGCGAAAAGTGGTTTTTCAACACTATCACAAGTGCAAAAAGTGTTTTTTCCACACTAATACAAGTGCAAAAGTGGTTTCCTGCACCAACACAAGTGCGAAAGGTGGTTTTTCAACACTAACACAAGTGTGAAAAGTGGTTTTTCAACACTATCACAAGTGCAAAAAGTGTTTTTTCCACACTAATACAAGTGCAAAAGTGGTTTCCTGCACCAACGCAAGTGCGAAAAGTGGTTTTTCAACACTAACACAAGTGCTAAATGTGGTTTTTCAACACTAACACAAGTGTGAAAAGTGGTTTTTCAACACTAACACAAGTGCGAAAAGTGGTTTTTCCACACTAATACAAGTGCAAAAGTGGTTTCCTGCACCAAAACAAGTGCAAAAAGTGGTTTTTCAACACTAACACAAGTGCGAAAAGTGGTTTTTCAACACTAACAGACGTGCGAAAAGTGTTTTTTCCACACTAATACAAGTGCAAAAGTGGTTTCCTGCACCAACACAAGTGCGAAAAGTGGTTTTTCAACACTAACACAAGTGCGAAAAGTGGTTTTTCAACCCTAACACAAGTACGAAAAGTGGTTTTTCAACACTATCACAAGTGCAAAAAGTGTTTTTTCCGCACTAATACAAGTGCAAAAGTGGTATCCTGCACCAACACAAGTGCGAAAAGTGGTTTTTCAACACTAACACAAGTGCGAAAAGTGGTTTTTCAACACTAACACAAGTGCGAAAAGTGGTTTTTACACACTAATACAAGTGCAAAAGTGGTTTCCTGCACCAACACAAGTGCGAAAAGTGGTTATTCAACCCTAACACAAGTGCGAAAAGTGGTTTTTCAACACTAACACAAGTGCGAAAAGTGGTTTTTCCACACTAATACAAGTGCAAAAGTGGTTTCCTGCACCAACACAAGTGCGAAAAGTGGTTTTTCAACACTAACACAAGTGCGAAAAGTGGTTTTTCAACACTAACACAAGTGCGAAAAGTGTTTTTTCCACACTAATACAAGTGCAAAAGTGGTTTCCTGCACCAACACAAGTGCGAAAGGTGGTTTTTCAACACTAACACAAGTGCGAAAAGTGGTTTTTCAACACTAACACAAGTGCGAAAAGTGGTTTTTCCACACTAATACAAGTGCAAAAGTGGTTTTTCCACACTAATACAAGTGCAAAAGTGGTTTCCTGCACCAACACAAGTGCGAAAAGTGGTTTTTCAACACTAACACAAGTGCAAAAAGTGGTTTTTCAACACTATCACAAGTGCAAAAAGTGTTTTTTCCACACTAATACAAGTGCAAAAGTGGTTTCCTGCACCAACACAAGTGCGAAAAGTGGTTTTTCAACACTAACACAAGTGCGAAAAGTGGTTTTTCAACACTATCACAAGTGCAAAAAGTGTTTTTTCCACACTAATACAAGTGCAAAAGTGGTTTCCTGCACCAACAGAAGTGCGAAAAGTGGTTTTTCAACACTAACACAAGTGCGAAAAGTGGTTTTTCCACACTAATACAAGTGCAAAAGTGGTTTCCTGCACCAACACAAGTGCGAAAAGTGGTTTTTCAACACTAACACAAGTACGAAAAGTGGTTTTTCAACACTATCACAAGTGCAAAAAGTGTTTTTTCCGCACTAATACAAGTGCAAAAGTGGTATCCTGCACCAACACAAGTGCGAAAAGTGGTTTTTCAACACTAACACAAGTGCGAAAAGTGGTTTTTCAACACTATCACAAGTGCAAAAAGTGGTTTTTCCACACTAATACAAGTGCAAAAGTGGTTTCCTGCACCAACACAAGTGCGAAAAGTGGTTTTTCAACACTAACAAAAGTGCGAAAAGTGGTTTTTCAACACTAACACAAGTGCGAAAAGTGGTTTTTCAACACTATCACAAGTGCAAAAAGTGTTTTTTCCACACTAATACAAGTGCAAAAGTGGTTTCCTGCACCAACACAAGTGCGAAAAGTGGTTTTTCAACACTAACACAAGTGCGAAAAGTTGTTTTTCAACACTATCACAAGTGCAACTAGAACGGGCACTCGGTAGAGCGCATACCTTCGCCGCAGCTACTGTTCTGTACTTGGCATGGGAGTGTAGGGAACAGAACAGTGAACAGTTTGGTGCTGATTTCATGCAAATCGGATAAGAATTGACCGAGTTATGACAAAAAACGCACATTTTGCAAGGTCGTGACCCCCCTGACCTTTGACCCCCAACCGCTAACAAGGGTAATGTCTTCACTGGGTCATGTCGTATATCACAAGATCGGGCATTGGATTCTGAACATTTTGGCATTAGTTGCATGCCAATTGGATAAAAATTGACCGCGCTATGGTAAAAATACGATTTTGACCTTTTCGTGACCTTGACCTTGACCTTTGACCCGATTGCTCCCAAAATCTAATCAAATGTGTCCCGTATAATAACCAATCATCCCACCAAATTTCATGCAATTCGGTTGAATACTTTTTGAGTTATGCGAATAACATACACACACACACACACACAGACATACAAATAAATACACAGCGATCAAAACATAACCTTCCGCTTTTGCGAAGGTAAAAAGTGTTTTTTCCACACTAATACAAGTGCAAAAGTGGTTTTCTGCACCAACACAAGTGCGAAAAGTGGTTTTTCAGCACTAACACAAGTGCGAAAAGTGGTTCTTCAACACTAACACAAGTGCGAAAAGTGGTTTTTCCACACTAATACAAGTGCAAAAGTGGTTTCCTGCACCAACACAAGTGCGAAAGGTGGTTTTTCAACACTAACACAAGTGCGAAAAGTGGTTTTTCAACACTATCACAAGTGCAAAAAGTGTTTTTTTCCACACTAATACAAGTGCAAATGTGATTTCCTGCACCAACACAAGTGCGAAAAGTGGTTTTTCAACACTAACACAAGTGCGAAAAGTGGTTTTTCAACACTATCACAAGTGCAAAAAGTGTTTTTTCCACACTAATACAAGTGCAAATGTGGTTTCCTGCACCAACACAAGTGCGAAAAGTGGTTTTTCAACACTATCACAAGTGCGAAAAGTGTTTTTTCCACACTAATACAAGTGCAAAAGTGGTTTCCTGCACCAACACAAGTGCGAAAAGTGGTTTTTCAACACTAACACAAGTGCGAAAAGTGGTTTTTCAACACTAACACAAGTGCAAAAAGTGGTTTTTCAACACTATCACAAGTGCAAAAAGTGTTTTTTCCACACTAATACAATTGCAAAAGTGGTTTCCTGCACCAACACAAGTGCAAAAAGTGGTTTTGCAACACTAACACAAGTGCGAAAAGTGGTTTTTCAACACTAACACAAGTGCGAAAAGTGTTTTTTCCACACTAATACAATTGCAAAAGTGGTTTCCTGCACCAACACAAGTACAAAAAGTGGTTTTTCAACACTAACACAAGTGCGAAAAGTGGTTTTTCCACACTAATACAAGTGCAAAAGTGGTTTCCTGCACCAACACAAGTGCGAAAGGTGGTTTTTCAACACTAACACAAGTGTTAAAAGTGCTTTTTCAACACTATCACAAGTGCAAAAAGTGTTTTTTCCACACTAATACAAGTGCAAAAGTGGTTTCCTGCACCAACGCAAGTGCGAAAAGTGGTTTTTCAACACTAACACAAGTGCTAAAAGTGGTTTTTCAACACTAACACAAGTGCAAAAAGTGGTTTTTCAACACTAACACAAGTGCGAAATGTGGTTTTTCCACACTAATACAAGTGCAAAAGTGGTTTCCTGCACCAAAACAAGTGCGAAAAGTGGTTTTTCAACACTAACACAAGTGCGAAAAGTGGTTTTTCAACACTAACACAAGTGCGAAAAGTGTTTTTTCAACACTAACACAAGTGCGAAAAGTGTTTTTTCCACACTAATACAAGCGCAAAAGTGGTTTCCTGCACCAACACAAGTGCGAAAAGTGGTGTTTCAACACTAACACAAGTGCGAAAAGTGGTTTTTGAACACTAACACAAGTACGAAAAGTGGTTTTTCAACACTATCACAAGTGCAAAAAGTGTTTTTTCCGCACTAATACAAGTGCAAAAGTGGTATCCTGCACCAACACAAGTGCGAAAAGTGGTTTTTCAACACTAACACAAGTGCAAAAAGTGGTTTTTCAACACTAACACAGGTGCGAAAAGTGGTTTTTCAACACTATCACAAGTGCAAAAAGTGGTTTTTCCACACTAATACAAGTGCAAAAGTGGTTTCCTGCACCAACACAAGTGCGAAAAGTGGTTTTTCAACACTAACACAAGTGCGAAAAGTGGTTTTTCAACACTAACACAAGTGCGAAAAGTGGTTTTTCAACACTATCACAAGTGCAAAAAGTGTTTTTTCCACACTAATACAAGTGCAAAAGTGGTTTACTGCACCAACACAAGTGCGAAAAGTGGTTTTTCAACACTAACACAAGTGCGAAAAGTGGTTCTTCAACACTAACACAAGTGCGAAAAGTGGTTTTCCCACACTAATACAAGTGCAAAAGTGGTTTCCTGCACCAACACAAGTGCGAAAGGTAGTTTTTCAACACTAACACAAGTGCGAAAAGTGGTTTTTCAACACTATCACAAGTGCAAAAAGTGTTTTTTCCACACTAATACAAGTGCAAATGTGGTTTCCTGCACCAACACAAGTGCGAAAAGTGGTTTTTCAACACTAACACAAGTGCGAAAAGTGTTTTTTCCACACTAATACAAGTGCAAAAGTGGTTTCCTGCACCAACACAAGTGCGAAAAGTGGTTTTTCAACACGAACACAAGTGCGAAAAGTGGTTTTTCAACACTATCACAAGTGCAAAAAGTGTTTTTTCCACACGAATACAAGGGCAAAAGTGGTTTCCTGCATGAACACAAGTGCAAAAAGTGGTTTTTCAACACGAACACAAGTGCGAAAAGTGGTTTTTCAACACTATCACAAGTGCAAAAAGTGTTTTTTCCACACGAATACAAGGGCAAAAGTGGTTTCCTGCACCAACACAAGTGCAAAAAGTGGTTTTTCAACACTAACACAAGTGCGAAAAGTGGTTTTTCAACACTAACACAAGTGCAAAAAGTGTTTTTTCCACACTAATACAAGTGCAAAAGTGGTTTCCTGCACCAACTCAAGTGCGAAAAGTGGTTTTTCAACACTAACACAAGTGCTAAAAGTGGTTTTTCAACACTATCACAAGTGCAAAAAGTGTTTTTTCCACACTAATACAAGTGCAAATGTGGTTTCCTGCACCAACACAAGTGCGAAAAGTGGTTTTTCAACACTAGCACAAGTGCGAAAAGTGGTTTTTCAACACTATCACAAGTGCAAAAAGTGTTTTTTCCACACTAATACAGGTGCAAAAGTGGTTTCCTGCACCAACCCAAGTGCGAAAAGCGGTTTTTCAACACTAACACAAGTGCGAAAAGTGTTTTTTCAACACTATCACAAGTGCAAAAATTGTTTTTTCCACACTAATACAAGTGCAAAAGTAGTTTCCTGCACCAACACAAGTGTGAAAAGTGGTTTTTCAACACTAACACAAGTGCGAAAAGTGGTTTTTCAACACTATCACAAGTGCAAAATGTGTTTTTTCCACACTAATACAAGCGCAAAAGTGGTTTCCTGCACCAACACAAGTGCGAAAAGTGGTTTTTCAACACTAACACAAGTGCGAAAAGTGGTTTTTCAACACTAATACAAGTGCGAAAAGTGGTTTTTCCACACTAATACAAGCGCAAAAGTGGTTTCCTGCACCAACACAAGTGCGAAAAGTGGTTTTTCAACACTAACACAAGTGCGAAAAGTGGTTTTTCAACACTAACACAAGTGCGAAAAGTGGTTTTTCAACACTATCACAAGTGCAAAAAGTGTTTTTTCCACACTAATACAAGTGCAAATGTGGTGTCCTGCACCAACACAAGTGCGAAAAGTGGTTTTTCAACACTAGCACAAGTGCGAAAAGTGGTTTTTCAACACTATCACAAGTGCAAAAAGTGTTTTTTCCACACTAATATAGGTGCAAAAGTGGTTTCCTGCACCAACCCAAGTGCGAAAAGCGGTTTTTCAACACTAACACAAGTGCGAAAAGTGTTTTTTCAACACTATCACAAGTGCAAAAATTGTTTTTTCCACACTAATACAAGTGCAAAAGTAGTTTCCTGCACCAACACAAGTGTGAAAAGTGGTTTTTCAACACTAACACAAGTGCGAAAAGTGGTTTTTCAACACTATCACAAGTGCAAAATGTGTTTTTTCCACACTAATACAAGCGCAAAAGTGGTTTCCTGCACCAACACAAGTGCGAAAAGTGGTTTTTCAACACTAACACAAGTGCGAAAAGTGGTTTTTCAACACTAACACAAGTGCGAAAAGTGGTTTTTCCACACTAATACAAGTGCAAAAGTGGTTTCCTGCACGAACACAAGTGCGAAAAGTGGTTTTTCAACACTAACACAAGTGCGAAAAGTGGTTTTTCAACACTATCACAAGTGCAAAAAGGGTTTTTTCCACACTAATACAAGTGCAAAAGTGGTTTCCTGCACCAACACAAGTGCGAAAAGTGGTTTTTCAACACTAACACAAGTGCGAAAAGTGGTTTTTCAACACTAACACAAGTGCGAAAAGTGTTTTTTCCACACTAATGCAAGTGCCAAAAGTGTTTTTTCCACACTAATACAAGTGCAAAAGTGGTTTCCTGCACCAACACAAGTGCCAAAAGTGGTTTTTCAACACTAACACAAGTGCGAAAAGTGGTTTTTCAACACTAACACAAGTGCGAAAAGTGTTTTTTTAACACTATCACAAGTGCAAAAAGTGTTTTTTCCACACTAATACAAGGGCAAAAAGTGTTTTTTCCACACCAACACAAGTGCGAAAAGTGGTTTTTCAACACTAACACAAGTGCGAAAAGTGGTTTTTCAACACTAACACAAGTGCGAAAAGTATTTTTTCCACACTAATACAAGTGCAATAAGTGTTTTTTCCACACTAATACAAGTGCAAAAGTGGTTTCCTGCACCAACACAAGTGCGAAAAGTGGTTTTTCAACACTAACACAAGTGCGAAAAGTGGTTTTTCAACACTATCACAAGTGCAAAAAGTGTTTTTTCCACACTAATACAAGTGCAAAAGTGGTTTCCTGCACCAACACAAGTGCGAAAAGTGGTTTTTCAACACTAACACAAGTGCAAAAAGTGGTTTTTCCACACTAATACAAGTGCAAAAGTGGTTTCCTGCACCAACACAAGTGCGAAAAGTGGTTTTTCAACACTAACACAAGTACGAAAAGTGGTTTTTCAACACTATCACAAGTGCAAAAAGTGTTTTTTCCGCACTAATACAAGTGCAAAAGTGGTATCCTGCACCAACACAAGTGCGAAAAGTGGTTTTTCAACACTAACACAAGTGCGAAAAGTGGTTTTTCAACACTAACACAGGTGCGAAAAGTGGTTTTTCAACACTATCACAAGTGCAAAAAGTGGTTTTTCCACACTAATACAAGTGCAAAAGTGGTTTCCTGCACCAACACAAGTGCGAAAAGTGGTTTTTCAACACTAACACAAGTGCGAAAAGTGGTTTCTCAACACTAACACAGGTGCGAAAAGTGGTTTTTCAACACTATCACAAGTGCAAAAAGTGTTTTTTCCACACTAATACAAGTGCAAAAGTGGTTTCCTGCACCAACACAAGTGCGAAAAGTGGTTTTTCAACACTAACACAAGTGCGAAAAGTGGTTTTTCAACACTATCACAAGTGCAAAAAGTGTTTTTTCCACACTAATACAAGTGCAAAAGTGGTTTTCTGCACCAACACAAGTGCGAAAAGTGGTTTTTCAGCACTAACACAAGTGCGAAAAGTGGTTCTTCAACACTAACACAAGTGCGAAAAGTGGTTTTTCCACACTAATACAAGTGCAAAAGTGGTTTCCTGCACCAACACAAGTGCGAAAGGTGGTTTTTCAACACTAACACAAGTGCGAAAAGTGGTTTTTCAACACTATCACAAGTGCAAAAAGTGGTTTTTTCCACACTAATACAAGTGCAAATGTGGTTTCCTGCACCAACACAAGTGCGAAAAGTGGTTTTTCAACACTAACACAAGTGCGAAAAGTGGTTTTTCAACACTAACACAAGTGCGAAAAGTGGTTTTTCAACACTATCACAAGTGCAAAAAGTGTTTTTTCCACACTAATACAAGTGCAAAAGTGGTTTCCTGCACCAACACAAGTGCGAAAAGTGGTTTTTCAACACTAACACAAGTGCGAAAAGTGGTTTTTCAACACTAACACAAGTGCGAAAAGTGGTTTTTCAACACTATCACAAGTGCAAAAAGTGTTTTTTCCACACTAATACAAGTGCAAAAGTGGTTTCCTGCACCAACACAAGTGCAAAAAGTGGTTTTTCATCACTAACACAAGTGCGAAAAGTGGTTTTTCCACATTAATACAAGTGCAAAAGTGGTTTCCTGCACCAACACAAGTGCGAAAGGTGGTTTTTCAACACTAACACAAGTGTGAAAAGTGGTTTTTCAACACTATCACAAGTGCAAAAAGTGTTTTTTCCACACTAATACAAGTGCAAAAGTGGTTTCCTGCACCAACGCAAGTGCGAAAAGTGGTTTTTCAACACTAACACAAGTGCTAAAAGTGGTTTTTCAACACTAACACAAGTGCGAAAAGTGGTTTTTCAACACTAACACAAGTGCGAAAAGTGGTTTTTCCACACTAATACAAGTGCAAAAGTGGTTTCCTGCACCAAAACAAGTGCGAAAAGTGGTTTTTCAACACTAACACAAGTGCGAAAAGTGGTTTTTCAACACTAACACAAGTGCGAAAAGTGTTTTTTCCACACTAATACAAGTGCAAAAGTGGTTTCCTGCACCAACACAAGTGCGAAAAGTGGTTTTTCAACACTAACACAAGTGCGAAAAGTGGTTTTTCAACACTAACACAAGTACGAAAAGTGGTTTTTCAACACTATCACAAGTGCAAAAAGTGTTTTTTCCGCACTAATACAAGTGCAAAAGTGGTATCCTGCACCAACACAAGTGCGAAAAGTGGTTTTTCAACACTAACACAAGTGCGAAAAGTGGTTTTTCAACACTAACACAAGTGCGAAAAGTGGTTTTTCCACACTAATACAAGTGCAAAAGTGGTTTCCTGCACCAACACAAGTGCGAAAAGTGGTTATTCAACCCTAACACAAGTGCGAAAAGTGGTTTTTCAACACTAACACAAGTGCGAAAAGTGGTTTTTCCACACTAATACAAGTGCAAAAGTGGTTTCCTGCACCAACACAAGTGCGAAAAGTGGTTTTTCAACACTAACACAAGTGCGAAAAGTGGTTTTTCAACACTAACACAAGTGCGAAAAGTGTTTTTTCCACACTAATACAAGTGCAAAAGTGGTTTCCTGCACCAACACAAGTGCGAAAAGTGGTTATTCAACACTAATACAAGTGCGAAAAGTGGTTTTTCAACACTAACACAAGTGCGAAAAGTGGTTTTTCCACACTAATACAAGTGCAAAAGTGGTTTCCTGCACCAACACAAGTGCGAAAAGTGGTTTTTCAACACTAACACAAGTGCAAAAAGTGGTTTTTCAACACTATCACAAGTGCAAAAAGTGTTTTTTCCACACTAATACAAGTGCAAAAGTGGTTTCCTGCACCAACACAAGTGCTAAAAGTGGTTTTTCAACACTAACACAAGTGCGAAAAGTGGTTTTTCAACACTATCACAAGTGCAAAAAGTGTTTTTTCCACATTAATACAAGTGCAAAAGTGGTTTCCTGCACCAACACAAGTGCGAAAAGTGGTTTTTCAACACTAACACAAGTGCGAAAAGTGGTTTTTCCACACTAATACAAGTGCAAAAGTGGTTTCCTGCACCAACACAAGTGCGAAAAGTGGTTTTTCAACACTAACACAAGTACGAAAAGTGGTTTTTCAACACTATCACAAGTGCAAAAAGTGTTTTTTCCGCACTAATACAAGTGCAAAAGTGGTATCCTGCACCAACACAAGTGCGAAAAGTGGTTTTTCAACACTAACACAAGTGCGAAAAGTGGTTTTTCAACACTAACACAGGTGCGAAAAGTGGTTTTTCAACACTATCACAAGTGCAAAAAGTGGTTTTTCCACACTAATACAAGTGCAAAAGTGGTTTCCTGCACCAACACAAGTGCGAAAAGTGGTTTTTCAACACTAACACAAGTGCGAAAAGTGGTTTTTCAACACTAACACAAATGCAAAAAGTGGTTTTTCAACACTATCACAAGTGCAAAAAGTGTTTTTTTCCACACTTATACAAGTGCAAATGTGGTTTCCTGCACCAACACATGTGCGAAAAGTGGTTTTTCAACACTAACACAAGTGCAAAAGTGGTTTCCTGCACCAACACAAGTGCGAAAAATGGTTATTCAACACTAACACAAGTGCGAAAAGTGGTTTTTCAACACTAACACAAGTGCGAAAGGTGGTTTTTCAACACTAACACAAGTGTGAAAAGTGGTTTTTCAACACTATCACAAGTGCAAAAAGTGTTTTTTCCACACTAATACAAGTGCAAAAGTGGTTTCCTGCACCAACGCAAGTGCGAAAAGTGGTTTTTCAACACTAACACAAGTGCTAAAAGTGGTTTTTCAACACTAACACAAGTGCGAAAAGTGGTTTTTCAACACTAACACAAGTGCGAAAAGTGGTTTTTCCACACTAATACAAGTGCAAAAGTGGTTTCCTGCACCAAAACAAGTGCGAAAAGTGGTTTTTCAACACTAACACAAGTGCGAAAAGTGGTTTTTCAACACTAACACAAGTGCGAAAAGTGTTTTTTCCACACTAATACAAGTGCAAAAGTGGTTTCCTGCACCAACACAAGTGCGAAAAGTGGTTTTTCAACACTAACACAAGTGCGAAAAGTGGTTTTTGAACACTAACACAAGTACAAAAAGTGGTTTTTCAACACTATCACAAGTGCAAAAAGTGTTTTTTCCGCACTAATACAAGTGCAAAAGTGGTATCCTGCACCAACACAAGTGCGAAAAGTGGTTTTTCAACACTAACACAAGTGCAAAAAGTGGTTTTTCAACACTAACACAGGTGCGAAAAGTGGTTTTTCAACACTATCACAAGTGCAAAAAGTGGTTTTTCCACACTAATACAAGTGCAAAAGTGGTTTCCTGCACCAACACAAGTGCGAAAAGTGGTTTTTCAACACTAACACAAGTGCGAAAAGAGGTTTTTCAACACTAACACAAGTGCGAAAAGTGGTTTTTCAACACTATCACAAGTGCAAAAAGTGTTTTTTCGACACTAATACAAGTGCAAAAGTGGTTTACTGCACCAACACAAGTGCGAAAAGTGGTTTTTCAACACTAACACAAGTGCGAAAAGTGGTTCTTCAACACTAACACAAGTGCGAAAAGTGGTTTTCCTACACTAATACAAGTGCAAAAGTGGTTTCCTGCACCAACACAAGTGCGAAAGGTAGTTTTTCAACACTAACACAAGTGCGAAAAGTGGTTTTTCAACACTATCACAAGTGCAAAATTGTTTTTTCCACACTAATACAAGTGCAAAAGTGGTTTCCTGCACCAACACAAGTGCGAAAGGTGGTTTTTCAACACTAACACAAGTGTGAAAAGTGGTTTTTCAACACTATCACAAGTGCAAAAAGTGTTTTTTCCACACTAATACAAGTGCAAAAGTGGTTTCCTGCACCAACGCAAGTGCGAAAAGTGGTTTTTCAACACTAACACAAGTGCTAAAAGTGGTTTTTCAACACTAACACAAGTGCGAAAAGTGGTTTTTCAACACTAACACAAGTGCGAAAAGTGGTTTTTCCACACTAATACAAGTGCAAAAGTGGTTTCCTGCACCAAAACAAGTGCAAAAAGTGGTTTTTCAACACTAACACAAGTGCGAAAAGTGTTTTTTCCACACTAATACAAGTGCAAAAGTGGTTTCCTGCACCAACACAAGTGCGAAAAGTGGTTTTTCAACACTAACACAAGTGCGAAAAGTGGTTTTTCAACACTAACACAAGTACGAAAAGTGGTTTTTCAACACTATCACAAGTGCAAAAAGTGTTTTTTCCGCACTAATACAAGTGCAAAAGTGGTATCCTGCACCAACACAAGTGCGAAAAGTGGTTTTTCAACACTAACACAAGTGCGAAAAGTGGTTTTTCAACACTAACACAAGTACGAAAAGTGGTTTTTCAACACTATCACAAGTGCAAAAAGTGTTTTTTCCGCACTAATACAAGTGCAAAAGTGGTATCCTGCACCAACACAAGTGCGAAAAGTGGTTTTTCAACACTAACACAAGTGCGAAAAGTGGTTTTTCAACACTAACACAAGTGCGAAAAGTGGTTTTTCCACACTAATACAAGTGCAAAAGTGGTTTCCTGCACCAACACAAGTGCGAAAAGTGGTTATTCAACCCTAACACAAGTGCGAAAAGTGGTTTTTCAACACTAACACAAGTGCGAAAAGTGGTTTTTCCACACTAATACAAGTGCAAAAGTGGTTTCCTGCACCAACACAAGTGCGAAAAGTGGTTTTTCCACACTAATACAAGTGCAAAAGTGGTTTCCTGCACCAACACAAGTGCGAAAAGTGGTTTTTCAACACTAACACAAGTGCGAAAAGTGGTTTTTGAACACTAACACAAGTACGAAAAGTGGTTTTTCAACACTATCACAAGTGCAAAAAGTGTTTTTTCCGCACTAATACAAGTGCAAAAGTGGTATCCTGCACCAACACAAGTGCGAAAAGTGGTTTTTCAACACTAACACAATTGCGAAAAGTGGTTTTTCAACACTAACACAAGTGCGAAAAGTGGTTTTTCAACACTATCACAAGTGCAAAAAGTGTTTTTTCCACACTAATACAAGTGCAAAAGTGGTTTCCTGCACCAACACAAGTGCGAAAAGTGGTTTTTCAACACTAACACAAGTGCGAAAAGTGGTTTTTCAACACTAACACAAGTGCGAAAAGTGGTTTTTCAACACTATCACAAGTGCAAAAAGTGTTTTTTCCACACTAATACAAGTGCAAAAGTGGTTTCCTGCACCAACACAAGTGCAAAAAGTGGTTTTTCATCACTAACACAAGTGCGAAAAGTGGTTTTTCCACATTAATACAAGTGCAAAAGTGGTTTCCTGCACCAACACAAGTGCGAAAGGTGGTTTTTCAACACTAACACAAGTGTGAAAAGTGGTTTTTCAACACTATCACAAGTGCAAAAAGTGTTTTTTCCACACTAATACAAGTGCAAAAGTGGTTTCCTGCACCAACGCAAGTGCGAAAAGTGGTTTTTCAACACTAACACAAGTGCTAAAAGTGGTTTTTCAACACTAACACAAGTGCGAAAAGTGGTTTTTCAACACTAACACAAGTGCGAAAAGTGGTTTTTCCACACTAATACAAGTGCAAAAGTGGTTTCCTGCACCAAAACAAGTGCGAAAAGTGGTTTTTCAACACTAACACAAGTGCGAAAAGTGGTTTTTCAACACTAACACAAGTGCGAAAAGTGTTTTTTCCACACTAATACAAGTGCAAAAGTGGTTTCCTGCACCAACACAAGTGCGAAAAGTGGTTTTTCAACACTAACACAAGTGCGAAAAGTGGTTTTTCAACACTAACACAAGTACGAAAAGTGGTTTTTCAACACTATCACAAGTGCAAAAAGTGTTTTTTCCGCACTAATACAAGTGCAAAAGTGGTATCCTGCACCAACACAAGTGCGAAAAGTGGTTTTTCAACACTAACACAAGTGCGAAAAGTGGTTTTTCAACACTATCACAAGTGCAAAAAGTGTTTTTTCCACACTAATACAAGTGCAAAAGTGGTTTCCTGCACCAACACAAGTGCGAAAAGTGGTTTTTCAACACTAACACAAGTGCGAAAAGTGGTTTTTCAACACTAACACAAGTGCGAAAAGTGGTTTTTCAACACTATCACAAGTGCAAAAAGTGTTTTTTCCACACTAATACAAGTGCAAAAGTGGTTTCCTGCACCAACACAAGTGCAAAAAGTGGTTTTTCATCACTAACACAAGTGCGAAAAGTGGTTTTTCCACATTAATACAAGTGCAAAAGTGGTTTCCTGCACCAACACAAGTGCGAAAGGTGGTTTTTCAACACTAACACAAGTGTGAAAAGTGGTTTTTCAACACTATCACAAGTGCAAAAAGTGTTTTTTCCACACTAATACAAGTGCAAAAGTGGTTTCCTGCACCAACGCAAGTGCGAAAAGTGGTTTTTCAACACTAACACAAGTGCTAAAAGTGGTTTTTCAACACTAACACAAGTGCGAAAAGTGGTTTTTCAACACTAACACAAGTGCGAAAAGTGGTTTTTCCACACTAATACAAGTGCAAAAGTGGTTTCCTGCACCAAAACAAGTGCGAAAAGTGGTTTTTCAACACTAACACAAGTGCGAAAAGTGGTTTTTCAACACTAACACAAGTGCGAAAAGTGTTTTTTCCACACTAATACAAGTGCAAAAGTGGTTTCCTGCACCAACACAAGTGCGAAAAGTGGTTTTTCAACACTAACACAAGTGCGAAAAGTGGTTTTTCAACACTAACACAAGTACGAAAAGTGGTTTTTCAACACTATCACAAGTGCAAAAAGTGTTTTTTCCGCACTAATACAAGTGCAAAAGTGGTATCCTGCACCAACACAAGTGCGAAAAGTGGTTTTTCAACACTAACACAAGTGCGAAAAGTGGTTTTTCAACACTAACACAAGTGCGAAAAGTGGTTTTTCCACACTAATACAAGTGCAAAAGTGGTTTCCTGCACCAACACAAGTGCGAAAAGTGGTTATTCAACCCTAACACAAGTGCGAAAAGTGGTTTTTCAACACTAACACAAGTGCGAAAAGTGGTTTTTCCACACTAATACAAGTGCAAAAGTGGTTTCCTGCACCAACACAAGTGCGAAAAGTGGTTTTTCAACACTAACACAAGTGCGAAAAGTGGTTTTTCAACACTAACACAAGTGCGAAAAGTGTTTTTTCCACACTAATACAAGTGCAAAAGTGGTTTCCTGCACCAACACAAGTGCGAAAAGTGGTTATTCAACACTAATACAAGTGCGAAAAGTGGTTTTTCAACACTAACACAAGTGCGAAAAGTGGTTTTTCCACACTAATACAAGTGCAAAAGTGGTTTCCTGCACCAACACAAGTGCGAAAAGTGGTTTTTCAACACTAACATAAGTGCAAAAAGTGGTTTTTCAACACTATCACAAGTGCAAAAAGTGTTTTTTCCACACTAATACAAGTGCAAAAGTGGTTTCCTGCACCAACACAAGTGCTAAAAGTGGTTTTTCAACACTAACACAAGTGCGAAAAGTGGTTTTTCAACACTATCACAAGTGCAAAAAGTGTTTTTTCCACATTAATACAAGTGCAAAAGTGGTTTCCTGCACCAACACAAGTGCGAAAAGTGGTTTTTCAACACTAACACAAGTGCGAAAAGTGGTTTTTCCACACTAATACAAGTGCAAAAGTGGTTTCCTGCACCAACACAAGTGCGAAAAGTGGTTTTTCAACACTAACACAAGTACGAAAAGTGGTTTTTCAACACTATCACAAGTGCAAAAAGTGTTTTTTCCGCACTAATACAAGTGCAAAAGTGGTATCCTGCACCAACACAAGTGCGAAAAGTGGTTTTTCAACACTAACACAAGTGCGAAAAGTGGTTTTTCAACACTAACACAGGTGCGAAAAGTGGTTTTTCAACACTATCACAAGTGCAAAAAGTGGTTTTTCCACACTAATACAAGTGCAAAAGTGGTTTCCTGCACCAACACAAGTGCGAAAAGTGGTTTTTCAACACTAACACAAGTGCGAAAAGTGGTTTTTCAACACTAACACAAATGCAAAAAGTGGTTTTTCAACACTATCACAAGTGCAAAAAGTGTTTTTTTCCACACTTATACAAGTGCAAATGTGGTTTCCTGCACCAACACATGTGCGAAAAGTGGTTTTTCAACACTAACACAAGTGCAAAAGTGGTTTCCTGCACCAACACAAGTGCGAAAAATGGTTTTTCAACACTAACACAAGTGCGAAAAGTGGTTTTTCAACACTATCTCAAGTGCAAAAAGTGTTTTTTCCACACTAATACAAGTGCAAAAGTGGTTTCCTGCACCAACACAAGTGCGAAAAGTGGTTTTCCTACACTAATACAAGTGCAAAAGTGGTTTCCTGCACCAACACAAGTGCGAAAGGTAGTTTTTCAACACTAACACAAGTGCGAAAAGTGGTTTTTCAACACTATCACAAGTGCAAAATTGTTTTTTCCACACTAATACAAGTGCAAAAGTGGTTTCCTGCACCAACACAAGTGCGAAAGGTGGTTTTTCAACACTAACACAAGTGTGAAAAGTGGTTTTTCAACACTATCACAAGTGCAAAAAGTGTTTTTTCCACACTAATACAAGTGCAAAAGTGGTTTCCTGCACCAACGCAAGTGCGAAAAGTGGTTTTTCAACACTAACACAAGTGCTAAAAGTGGTTTTTCAACACTAACACAAGTGCGAAAAGTGGTTTTTCAACACTAACACAAGTGCGAAAAGTGGTTTTTCCACACTAATACAAGTGCAAAAGTGGTTTCCTGCACCAAAACAAGTGCAAAAAGTGGTTTTTCAACACTAACACAAGTGCGAAAAGTGTTTTTTCCACACTAATACAAGTGCAAAAGTGGTTTCCTGCACCAACACAAGTGCGAAAAGTGGTTTTTCAACACTAACACAAGTGCGAAAAGTGGTTTTTCAACACTAACACAAGTACGAAAAGTGGTTTTTCAACACTATCACAAGTGCAAAAAGTGTTTTTTCCGCACTAATACAAGTGCAAAAGTGGTATCCTGCACCAACACAAGTGCGAAAAGTGGTTTTTCAACACTAACACAAGTGCGAAAAGTGGTTTTTCAACACTAACACAAGTACGAAAAGTGGTTTTTCAACACTATCACAAGTGCAAAAAGTGTTTTTTCCGCACTAATACAAGTGCAAAAGTGGTATCCTGCACCAACACAAGTGCGAAAAGTGGTTTTTCAACACTAACACAAGTGCGAAAAGTGGTTTTTCAACACTAACACAAGTGCGAAAAGTGGTTTTTCCACACTAATACAAGTGCAAAAGTGGTTTCCTGCACCAACACAAGTGCGAAAAGTGGTTATTCAACCCTAACACAAGTGCGAAAAGTGGTTTTTCAACACTAACACAAGTGCGAAAAGTGGTTTTTCCACACTAATACAAGTGCAAAAGTGGTTTCCTGCACCAACACAAGTGCGAAAAGTGGTTTTTCCACACTAATACAAGTGCAAAAGTGGTTTCCTGCACCAACACAAGTGCGAAAAGTGGTTTTTCAACACTAACACAAGTGCGAAAAGTGGTTTTTGAACACTAACACAAGTACGAAAAGTGGTTTTTCAACACTATCACAAGTGCAAAAAGTGTTTTTTCCGCACTAATACAAGTGCAAAAGTGGTATCCTGCACCAACACAAGTGCGAAAAGTGGTTTTTCAACACTAACACAATTGCGAAAAGTGGTTTTTCAACACTAACACAAGTGCGAAAAGTGGTTTTTCAACACTATCACAAGTGCAAAAAGTGTTTTTTCCACACTAATACAAGTGCAAAAGTGGTTTCCTGCACCAACACAAGTGCGAAAAGTGGTTTTTCAACACTAACACAAGTGCGAAAAGTGGTTTTTCAACACTAACACAAGTGCGAAAAGTGGTTTTTCAACACTATCACAAGTGCAAAAAGTGTTTTTTCCACACTAATACAAGTGCAAAAGTGGTTTCCTGCACCAACACAAGTGCAAAAAGTGGTTTTTCATCACTAACACAAGTGCGAAAAGTGGTTTTTCCACATTAATACAAGTGCAAAAGTGGTTTCCTGCACCAACACAAGTGCGAAAGGTGGTTTTTCAACACTAACACAAGTGTGAAAAGTGGTTTTTCAACACTATCACAAGTGCAAAAAGTGTTTTTTCCACACTAATACAAGTGCAAAAGTGGTTTCCTGCACCAACGCAAGTGCGAAAAGTGGTTTTTCAACACTAACACAAGTGCTAAAAGTGGTTTTTCAACACTAACACAAGTGCGAAAAGTGGTTTTTCAACACTAACACAAGTGCGAAAAGTGGTTTTTCCACACTAATACAAGTGCAAAAGTGGTTTCCTGCACCAAAACAAGTGCGAAAAGTGGTTTTTCAACACTAACACAAGTGCGAAAAGTGGTTTTTCAACACTAACACAAGTGCGAAAAGTGTTTTTTCCACACTAATACAAGTGCAAAAGTGGTTTCCTGCACCAACACAAGTGCGAAAAGTGGTTTTTCAACACTAACACAAGTGCGAAAAGTGGTTTTTCAACACTAACACAAGTACGAAAAGTGGTTTTTCAACACTATCACAAGTGCAAAAAGTGTTTTTTCCGCACTAATACAAGTGCAAAAGTGGTATCCTGCACCAACACAAGTGCGAAAAGTGGTTTTTCAACACTAACACAAGTGCGAAAAGTGGTTTTTCAACACTATCACAAGTGCAAAAAGTGTTTTTTCCACACTAATACAAGTGCAAAAGTGGTTTCCTGCACCAACACAAGTGCGAAAAGTGGTTTTTCAACACTAACACAAGTGCGAAAAGTGGTTTTTCAACACTAACACAAGTGCGAAAAGTGGTTTTTCAACACTATCACAAGTGCAAAAAGTGTTTTTTCCACACTAATACAAGTGCAAAAGTGGTTTCCTGCACCAACACAAGTGCAAAAAGTGGTTTTTCATCACTAACACAAGTGCGAAAAGTGGTTTTTCCACATTAATACAAGTGCAAAAGTGGTTTCCTGCACCAACACAAGTGCGAAAGGTGGTTTTTCAACACTAACACAAGTGTGAAAAGTGGTTTTTCAACACTATCACAAGTGCAAAAAGTGTTTTTTCCACACTAATACAAGTGCAAAAGTGGTTTCCTGCACCAACGCAAGTGCGAAAAGTGGTTTTTCAACACTAACACAAGTGCTAAAAGTGGTTTTTCAACACTAACACAAGTGCGAAAAGTGGTTTTTCAACACTAACACAAGTGCGAAAAGTGGTTTTTCCACACTAATACAAGTGCAAAAGTGGTTTCCTGCACCAAAACAAGTGCGAAAAGTGGTTTTTCAACACTAACACAAGTGCGAAAAGTGGTTTTTCAACACTAACACAAGTGCGAAAAGTGTTTTTTCCACACTAATACAAGTGCAAAAGTGGTTTCCTGCACCAACACAAGTGCGAAAAGTGGTTTTTCAACACTAACACAAGTGCGAAAAGTGGTTTTTCAACACTAACACAAGTACGAAAAGTGGTTTTTCAACACTATCACAAGTGCAAAAAGTGTTTTTTCCGCACTAATACAAGTGCAAAAGTGGTATCCTGCACCAACACAAGTGCGAAAAGTGGTTTTTCAACACTAACACAAGTGCGAAAAGTGGTTTTTCAACACTAACACAAGTGCGAAAAGTGGTTTTTCCACACTAATACAAGTGCAAAAGTGGTTTCCTGCACCAACACAAGTGCGAAAAGTGGTTATTCAACCCTAACACAAGTGCGAAAAGTGGTTTTTCAACACTAACACAAGTGCGAAAAGTGGTTTTTCCACACTAATACAAGTGCAAAAGTGGTTTCCTGCACCAACACAAGTGCGAAAAGTGGTTTTTCAACACTAACACAAGTGCGAAAAGTGGTTTTTCAACACTAACACAAGTGCGAAAAGTGTTTTTTCCACACTAATACAAGTGCAAAAGTGGTTTCCTGCACCAACACAAGTGCGAAAAGTGGTTATTCAACACTAATACAAGTGCGAAAAGTGGTTTTTCAACACTAACACAAGTGCGAAAAGTGGTTTTTCCACACTAATACAAGTGCAAAAGTGGTTTCCTGCACCAACACAAGTGCGAAAAGTGGTTTTTCAACACTAACATAAGTGCAAAAAGTGGTTTTTCAACACTATCACAAGTGCAAAAAGTGTTTTTTCCACACTAATACAAGTGCAAAAGTGGTTTCCTGCACCAACACAAGTGCTAAAAGTGGTTTTTCAACACTAACACAAGTGCGAAAAGTGGTTTTTCAACACTATCACAAGTGCAAAAAGTGTTTTTTCCACATTAATACAAGTGCAAAAGTGGTTTCCTGCACCAACACAAGTGCGAAAAGTGGTTTTTCAACACTAACACAAGTGCGAAAAGTGGTTTTTCCACACTAATACAAGTGCAAAAGTGGTTTCCTGCACCAACACAAGTGCGAAAAGTGGTTTTTCAACACTAACACAAGTACGAAAAGTGGTTTTGCAACACTATCACAAGTGCAAAAAGTGTTTTTTCCGCACTAATACAAGTGCAAAAGTGGTATCCTGCACCAACACAAGTGCGAAAAGTGGTTTTTCAACACTAACACAAGTGCGAAAAGTGGTTTTTCAACACTAACACAGGTGCGAAAAGTGGTTTTTCAACACTATCACAAGTGCAAAAAGTGGTTTTTCCACACTAATACAAGTGCAAAAGTGGTTTCCTGCACCAACACAAGTGCGAAAAGTGGTTTTTCAACACTAACACAAGTGCGAAAAGTGGTTTTTCAACACTAACACAAATGCAAAAAGTGGTTTTTCAACACTATCACAAGTGCAAAAAGTGTTTTTTTCCACACTTATACAAGTGCAAATGTGGTTTCCTGCACCAACACATGTGCGAAAAGTGGTTTTTCAACACTAACACAAGTGCAAAAGTGGTTTCCTGCACCAACACAAGTGCGAAAAATGGTTTTTCAACACTAACACAAGTGCGAAAAGTGGTTTTTCAACACTATCTCAAGTGCAAAAAGTGTTTTTTCCACACTAATACAAGTGCAAAAGTGGTTTCCTGCACCAACACAAGTGCAAAAAGTGGTTTTTCAACACTAACACAAGTGCGAAAAGTGGTTTTTCAACACTAACACAAGTGCGAAAAGTGGTTTTTCCACACTAATACAAGTGCAAAAGTGGTTTCCTGCACCAACACAAGTGCGAAAGGTGGTTTTTCAACACTAACACAAGTGTGAAAAGTGGTTTTTCAACACTATCACAAGTGCAAAAAGTGTTTTTTCCACACTAATACAAGTGCAAAAGTGGTTTCCTGCACCAACGCAAGTGCGAAAAGTGGTTTTTCAACACTAACACAAGTGCTAAAAGTGGTTTTTCAACACTAACACAAGTGCGAAAAGTGGTTTTTCAACACTAACACAAGTGCGAAAAGTGGTTTTTCCACACTAATACAAGTGCAAAAGTGGTTTCCTGCACCAAAACAAGTGCGAAAAGTGGTTTTTCAACACTAACACAAGTGCGAAAAGTGGTTTTTCAACACTAACACAAGTGCGAAAAGTGTTTTTTCCACACTAATACAAGTGCAAAAGTGGTTTCCTGCACCAACACAAGTGCGAAAAGTGGTTTTTCAACACTAACACAAGTGCGAAAAGTGGTTTTTGAACACTAACACAAGTACAAAAAGTGGTTTTTCAACACTATCACAAGTGCAAAAAGTGTTTTTTCCGCACTAATACAAGTGCAAAAGTGGTATCCTGCACCAACACAAGTGCGAAAAGTGGTTTTTCAACACTAACACAAGTGCAAAAAGTGGTTTTTCAACACTAACACAGGTGCGAAAAGTGGTTTTTCAACACTATCACAAGTGCAAAAAGTGGTTTTTCCACACTAATACAAGTGCAAAAGTGGTTTCCTGCACCAACACAAGTGCGAAAAGTGGTTTTTCAACACTAACACAAGTGCGAAAAGAGGTTTTTCAACACTAACACAAGTGCGAAAAGTGGTTTTTCAACACTATCACAAGTGCAAAAAGTGTTTTTTCCACACTAATACAAGTGCAAAAGTGGTTTACTGCACCAACACAAGTGCGAAAAGTGGTTTTTCAACACTAACACAAGTGCGAAAAGTGGTTCTTCAACACTAACACAAGTGCGAAAAGTGGTTTTCCCACACTAATACAAGTGCAAAAGTGGTTTCCTGCACCAACACAAGTGCGAAAGGTAGTTTTTCAACACTAACACAAGTGCGAAAAGTGGTTTTTCAACACTATCACAAGTGCAAAATTGTTTTTTCCACACTAATACAAGTGCAAAAGTGGTTTCCTGCACCAACACAAGTGCGAAAGGTGGTTTTTCAACACTAACACAAGTGTGAAAAGTGGTTTTTCAACACTATCACAAGTGCAAAAAGTGTTTTTTCCACACTAATACAAGTGCAAAAGTGGTTTCCTGCACCAACGCAAGTGCGAAAAGTGGTTTTTCAACACTAACATAAGTGCTAAAAGTGGTTTTTCAACACTAACACAAGTGCGAAAAGTGGTTTTTCAACACTAACACAAGTGCGAAAAGTGGTTTTTCCACACTAATACAAGTGCAAAAGTGGTTTCCTGCACCAAAACAAGTGCAAAAAGTGGTTTTTCAACACTAACACAAGTGCGAAAAGTGTTTTTTCCACACTAATACAAGTGCAAAAGTGGTTTCCTGCACCAACACAAGTGCGAAAAGTGGTTTTTCAACACTAACACAAGTGCGAAAAGTGGTTTTTCAACACTAACACAAGTACGAAAAGTGGTTTTTCAACACTATCACAAGTGCAAAAAGTGTTTTTTCCGCACTAATACAAGTGCAAAAGTGGTATCCTGCACCAACACAAGTGCGAAAAGTGGTTTTTCAACACTAACACAAGTGCGAAAAGTGGTTTTTCAACACTAACACAAGTGCGAAAAGTGGTTTTTCCACACTAATACAAGTGCAAAAGTGGTTTCCTGCACCAACACAAGTGCGAAAAGTGGTTATTCAACCCTAACACAAGTGCGAAAAGTGGTTTTTCAACACTAACACAAGTGCGAAAAGTGGTTTTTCCACACTAATACAAGTGCAAAAGTGGTTTCCTGCACCAACACAAGTGCGAAAAGTGGTTTTTCCACACTAATACAAGTGCAAAAGTGGTTTCCTGCACCAACACAAGTGCGAAAAGTGGTTTTTCAACACTAACACAAGTGCGAAAAGTGGTTTTTCAACACTAACACAAGTGCGAAAAGTGGTTTTTCAACACTATCACAAGTGCAAAAAGTGTTTTTTCCACACTAATACAAGTGCAAAAGTGGTTTCCTGCACCAACACAAGTGCAAAAAGTGGTTTTTCAACACTATCACAAGTGCAAAAAGTGTTTTTTCCACACTAATACAAGTGCAAAAGTGGTTTCCTGCACCAACACAAGTGCGAAAAGTGGTTTTTCAACACTAACACAAGTGCGAAAAGTGGTTTTTGAACACTAACACAAGTACAAAAAGTGGTTTTTCAACACTATCACAAGTGCAAAAAGTGTTTTTTCCGCACTAATACAAGTGCAAAAGTGGTATCCTGCACCAACACAAGTGCGAAAAGTGGTTTTTCAACACTAACACAAGTGCAAAAAGTGGTTTTTCAACACTAACACAGGTGCGAAAAGTGGTTTTTCAACACTATCACAAGTGCAAAAAGTGGTTTTTCCACACTAATACAAGTGCAAAAGTGGTTTCCTGCACCAACACAAGTGCGAAAAGTGGTTTTTCAACACTAACACAAGTGCGAAAAGAGGTTTTTCAACACTAACACAAGTGCGAAAAGTGGTTTTTCAACACTATCACAAGTGCAAAAAGTGTTTTTTCCACACTAATACAAGTGCAAAAGTGGTTTACTGCACCAACACAAGTGCGAAAAGTGGTTTTTCAACACTAACACAAGTGCGAAAAGTGGTTCTTCAACACTAACACAAGTGCGAAAAGTGGTTTTCCCACACTAATACAAGTGCAAAAGTGGTTTCCTGCACCAACACAAGTGCGAAAGGTAGTTTTTCAACACTAACACAAGTGCGAAAAGTGGTTTTTCAACACTATCACAAGTGCAAAATTGTTTTTTCCACACTAATACAAGTGCAAAAGTGGTTTCCTGCACCAACACAAGTGCGAAAGGTGGTTTTTCAACACTAACACAAGTGTGAAAAGTGGTTTTTCAACACTATCACAAGTGCAAAAAGTGTTTTTTCCACACTAATACAAGTGCAAAAGTGGTTTCCTGCACCAACGCAAGTGCGAAAAGTGGTTTTTCAACACTAACACAAGTGCTAAAAGTGGTTTTTCAACACTAACACAAGTGCGAAAAGTGGTTTTTCAACACTAACACAAGTGCGAAAAGTGGTTTTTCCACACTAATACAAGTGCAAAAGTGGTTTCCTGCACCAAAACAAGTGCAAAAAGTGGTTTTTCAACACTAACACAAGTGCGAAAAGTGTTTTTTCCACACTAATACAAGTGCAAAAGTGGTTTCCTGCACCAACACAAGTGCGAAAAGTGGTTTTTCAACACTAACACAAGTGCGAAAAGTGGTTTTTCAACACTAACACAAGTACGAAAAGTGGTTTTTCAACACTATCACAAGTGCAAAAAGTGTTTTTTCCGCACTAATACAAGTGCAAAAGTGGTATCCTGCACCAACACAAGTGCGAAAAGTGGTTTTTCAACACTAACACAAGTGCGAAAAGTGGTTTTTCAACACTAACACAAGTGCGAAAAGTGGTTTTTCCACACTAATACAAGTGCAAAAGTGGTTTCCTGCACCAACACAAGTGCGAAAAGTGGTTATTCAACCCTAACACAAGTGCGAAAAGTGGTTTTTCAACACTAACACAAGTGCGAAAAGTGGTTTTTCCACACTAATACAAGTGCAAAAGTGGTTTCCTGCACCAACACAAGTGCGAAAAGTGGTTTTTCCACACTAATACAAGTGCAAAAGTGGTTTCCTGCACCAACACAAGTGCGAAAAGTGGTTTTTCAACACTAACACAAGTGCGAAAAGTGGTTTTTCAACACTAACACAAGTGCGAAAAGTGGTTTTTCAACACTATCACAAGTGCAAAAAGTGTTTTTTCCACACTAATACAAGTGCAAAAGTGGTTTCCTGCACCAACACAAGTGCAAAAAGTGGTTTTTCATCACTAACACAAGTGCGAAAAGTGGTTTTTCCACATTAATACAAGTGCAAAAGTGGTTTCCTGCACCAACACAAGTGCGAAAGGTGGTTTTTCAACACTAACACAAGTGTGAAAAGTGGTTTTTCAACACTATCACAAGTGCAAAAAGTGTTTTTTCCACACTAATACAAGTGCAAAAGTGGTTTCCTGCACCAACGCAAGTGCGAAAAGTGGTTTTTCAACACTAACACAAGTGCTAAAAGTGGTTTTTCAACACTAACACAAGTGCGAAAAGTGGTTTTTCAACACTAACACAAGTGCGAAAAGTGGTTTTTCCACACTAATACAAGTGCAAAAGTGGTTTCCTGCACCAAAACAAGTGCGAAAAGTGGTTTTTCAACACTAACACAAGTGCGAAAAGTGGTTTTTCAACACTAACACAAGTGCGAAAAGTGTTTTTTCCACACTAATACAAGTGCAAAAGTGGTTTCCTGCACCAACACAAGTGCGAAAAGTGGTTTTTCAACACTAACACAAGTGCGAAAAGTGGTTTTTCAACACTAACACAAGTACGAAAAGTGGTTTTTCAACACTATCACAAGTGCAAAAAGTGTTTTTTCCGCACTAATACAAGTGCAAAAGTGGTATCCTGCACCAACACAAGTGCGAAAAGTGGTTTTTCAACACTAACACAAGTGCGAAAAGTGGTTTTTCAACACTAACACAAGTGGGAAAAGTGGTTTTTCCACACTAATACAAGTGCAAAAGTGGTTTCCTGCACCAACACAAGTGCGAAAAGTGGTTATTCAACCCTAACACAAGTGCGAAAAGTGGTTTTTCAACACTAACACAAGTGCGAAAAGTGGTTTTTCCACACTAATACAAGTGCAAAAGTGGTTTCCTGCACCAACACAAGTGCGAAAAGTGGTTTTTCAACACTAACACAAGTGCGAAAGGTGGTTTTTCAACACTAACACAAGTGCGAAAAGTGTTTTTTCCACACTAATACAAGTGCAAAAGTGGTTTCCTGCACCAACACAAGTGCGAAAAGTGGTTATTCAACACTAACACAAGTGCGAAAAGTGGTTTTTCAACACTAACACAAGTGCGAAAAGTGGTTTTTCCACACTAATACAAGTGCAAAAGTGGTTTCCTGCACCAACACAAGTGCGAAAAGTGGTTTTTCAACACTAACACAAGTGCAAAAAGTGGTTTTTCAACACTATCACAAGTGCAAAAAGTGTTTTTTCCACACTAATACAAGTGCAAAAGTGGTTTCCTGCACCAACACAAGTGCTAAAAGTGGTTTTTCAACACTAACACAAGTGCGAAAAGTGGTTTTTCAACACTATCACAAGTGCAAAAAGTGTTTTTTCCACATTAATACAAGTGCAAAAGTGGTTTCCTGCACCAACACAAGTGCGAAAAGTGGTTTTTCAACACTAACACAAGTGCGAAAAGTGGTTTTTCCACACTAATACAAGTGCAAAAGTGGTTTCCTGCACCAACACAAGTGCGAAAAGTGGTTTTTCAACACTAACACAAGTACGAAAAGTGGTTTTTCAACACTATCACAAGTGCAAAAAGTGTTTTTTCCGCACTAATACAAGTGCAAAAGTGGTATCCTGCACCAACACAAGTGCGAAAAGTGGTTTTTCAACACTAACACAAGTGCGAAAAGTGGTTTTTCAACACTAACACAGGTGCGAAAAGTGGTTTTTCAACACTATCACAAGTGCAAAAAGTGGTTTTTCCACACTAATACAAGTGCAAAAGTGGTTTCCTGCACCAACACAAGTGCGAAAAGTGGTTTTTCAACACTAACACAAGTGCGAAAAGTGGTTTTTCAACACTAACACAAATGCAAAAAGTGGTTTTTCAACACTATCACAAGTGCAAAAAGTGTTTTTTTCCACACTTATACAAGTGCAAATGTGGTTTCCTGCACCAACACATGTGCGAAAAGTGGTTTTTCAACACTAACACAAGTGCAAAAGTGGTTTCCTGCACCAACACAAGTGCGAAAAGTGGTTTTTCAACACTAACACAAGTGCGAAAAGTGGTTTTTCAACACTAACACAAGTGCGAAAAGTGGTTTTTCAACACTATCACAAGTGCAAAAAGTGTTTTTTCCACACTAATACAAGTGCAAAAGTGGTTTCCTGCACCAACACAAGTGCAAAAAGTGGTTTTTCAACACTAACACAAGTGCGAAAAGTGGTTTTTCAACACTAACACAAGTGCGAAAAGTGGTTTTTCCACACTAATACAAGTGCAAAAGTGGTTTCCTGCACCAACACAAGTGCGAAAGGTGGTTTTTCAACACTAACACAAGTGTGAAAAGTGGTTTTTCAACACTATCACAAGTGCAAAAAGTGTTTTTTCCACACTAATACAAGTGCAAAAGTGGTTTCCTGCACCAACGCAAGTGCGAAAAGTGGTTTTTCAACACTAACACAAGTGCTAAAAGTGGTTTTTCAACACTAATACAAGTGCGAAAAGTGGTTTTTCAACACTAACACAAGTGCGAAAAGTGGTTTTTCCACACTAATACAAGTGCAAAAGTGGTTTCCTGCACCAAAACAAGTGCGAAAAGTGGTTTTTCAACACTAACACAAGTGCGAAAAGTGGTTTTTCAACACTAACACAAGTGCAAAAAGTGTTTTTTCCACACTAATACAAGTGCAAAAGTGGTTTCCTGCACCAACACAAGTGCGAAAAGTGGTTTTTCAACACTAACACAAGTGCGAAAAGTGGTTTTTCAACACTAACACAAGTGCGAAAAGTGGTTTTTCAACACTATCACAAGTGCAAAAAGTGTTTTTTCCACACTAATACAAGTGCAAAAGTGGTTTCCTGCACCAACACAAGTGCAAAAAGTGGTTTTTCATCACTAACACAAGTGCGAAAAGTGGTTTTTCCACATTAATACAAGTGCAAAAGTGGTTTCCTGCACCAACACAAGTGCGAAAGGTGGTTTTTCAACACTAACACAAGTGTGAAAAGTGGTTTTTCAACACTATCACAAGTGCAAAAAGTGTTTTTTCCACACTAATACAAGTGCAAAAGTGGTTTCCTGCACCAACGCAAGTGCGAAAAGTGGTTTTTCAACACTAACACAAGTGCTAAAAGTGGTTTTTCAACACTAACACAAGTGCGAAAAGTGGTTTTTCAACACTAACACAAGTGCGAAAAGTGGTTTCTCCACACTAATACAAGTGCAAAAGTGGTTTCCTGCACCAAAACAAGTGCGAAAAGTGGTTTTTCAACACTAACACAAGTGCGAAAAGTGGTTTTTCAACACTAACACAAGTGCGAAAAGTGTTTTTTCCACACTAATACAAGTGCAAAAGTGGTTTCCTGCACCAACACAAGTGCGAAAAGTGGTTTTTCAACACTAACACAAGTGCGAAAAGTGGTTTTTCAACACTAACACAAGTACGAAAAGTGGTTTTTCAACACTATCACAAGTGCAAAAAGTGTTTTTTCCGCACTAATACAAGTGCAAAAGTGGTATCCTGCACCAACACAAGTGCGAAAAGTGGTTTTTCAACACTAACACAAGTGCGAAAAGTGGTTTTTCAACACTAACACAAGTGCGAAAAGTGGTTTTTCCACACTAATACAAGTGCAAAAGTGGTTTCCTGCACCAACACAAGTGCGAAAAGTGGTTATTCAACCCTAACACAAGTGCGAAAAGTGGTTTTTCAACACTAACACAAGTGCGAAAAGTGGTTTTTCCACACTAATACAAGTGCAAAAGTGGTTTCCTGCACCAACACAAGTGCGAAAAGTGGTTTTTCAACACTAACACAAGTGCGAAAAGTGGTTTTTCAACACTAACACAAGTGCGAAAAGTGTTTTTTCCACACTAATACAAGTGCAAAAGTGGTTTCCTGCACCAACACAAGTGCGAAAAGTGGTTATTCAACACTAATACAAGTGCGAAAAGTGGTTTTTCAACACTAACACAAGTGCGAAAAGTGGTTTTTCCACACTAATACAAGTGCAAAAGTGGTTTCCTGCACCAACACAAGTGCGAAAAGTGGTTTTTCAACACTAACACAAGTGCAAAAAGTGGTTTTTCAACACTATCACAAGTGCAAAAAGTGTTTTTTCCACACTAATACAAGTGCAAAAGTGGTTTCCTGCACCAACACAAGTGCTAAAAGTGGTTTTTCAACACTAACACAAGTGCGAAAAGTGGTTTTTCAACACTATCACAAGTGCAAAAAGTGTTTTTTCCACATTAATACAAGTGCAAAAGTGGTTTCCTGCACCAACACAAGTGCGAAAAGTGGTTTTTCAACACTAACACAAGTGCGAAAGTGGTTTTTCCACACTAATACAAGTGCAAAAGTGGTTTCCTGCACCAACACAAGTGCGAAAAGTGGTTTTTCAACACTAACACAAGTACGAAAAGTGGTTTTTCAACACTATCACAAGTGCAAAAAGTGTTTTTTCCGCACTAATACAAGTGCAAAAGTGGTATCCTGCACCAACACAAGTGCGAAAAGTGGTTTTTCAACACTAACACAAGTGCGAAAAGTGGTTTTTCAACACTAACACAGGTGCGAAAAGTGGTTTTTCAACACTATCACAAGTGCAAAAAGTGGTTTTTCCACACTAATACAAGTGCAAAAGTGGTTTCCTGCACCAACACAAGTGCGAAAAGTGGTTTTTCAACACTAACACAAGTGCGAAAAGTGGTTTTTCAACACTAACACAAATGCAAAAAGTGGTTTTTCAACACTATCACAAGTGCAAAAAGTGTTTTTTTCCACACTTATACAAGTGCAAATGTGGTTTCCTGCACCAACACATGTGCGAAAAGTGGTTTTTCAACACTAACACAAGTGCAAAAGTGGTTTCCTGCACCAACACAAGTGCGAAAAGTGGTTTTTCAACACTAACACAAGTGCGAAAAGTGGTTTTTCAACACTAACACAAGTGCGAAAAGTGGTTTTTCAACACTATCACAAGTGCAAAAAGTGTTTTTTCCACACTAATACAAGTGCAAAAGTGGTTTCCTGCACCAACACAAGTGCAAAAAGTGGTTTTTCAACACTAACACAAGTGCGAAAAGTGGTTTTTCAACACTAACACAAGTGCAAAAAGTGGTTTTTCCACACTAATACAAGTGCAAAAGTGGTTTCCTGCACCAACACAAGTGCGAAAGGTGGTTTTTCAACACTAACACAAGTGTGAAAAGTGGTTTTTCAACACTATCACAAGTGCAAAAAGTGTTTTTTCCACACTAATACAAGTGCAAAAGTGGTTTCCTGCACCAACGCAAGTGCGAAAAGTGGTTTTTCAACACTAACACAAGTGCTAAAAGTGGTTTTTCAACACTAACACAAGTGCGAAAAGTGGTTTTTCAACACTAACACAAGTGCGAAAAGTGGTTTTTCCACACTAATACAAGTGCAAAAGTGGTTTCCTGCACCAAAACAAGTGCGAAAAGTGGTTTTTCAACACTAACACAAGTGCGAAAAGTGGTTTTTCAACACTAACACAAGTGCGAAAAGTGTTTTTTCCACACTAATACAAGTGCAAAAGTGGTTTCCTGCACCAACACAAGTGCGAAAAGTGGTTTTTCAACACTAACACAAGTGCGAAAAGTGGTTTTTGAACACTAACACAAGTACGAAAAGTGGTTTTTCAACACTATCACAAGTGCAAAAAGTGTTTTTTCCGCACTAATACAAGTGCAAAAGTGGTATCCTGCACCAACACAAGTGCGAAAAGTGGTTTTTCAACACTAACACAAGTGCAAAAAGTGGTTTTTCAACACTAACACAGGTGCGAAAAGTGGTTTTTCAACACTATCACAAGTGCAAAAAGTGGTTTTTCCACACTAATACAAGTGCAAAAGTGGTTTCCTGCACCAACACAAGTGCGAAAAGTGGTTTTTCAACACTAACACAAGTGCGAAAAGAGGTTTTTCAACACTAACACAAGTGCGAAAAGTGGTTTTTCAACACTATCACAAGTGCAAAAAGTGTTTTTTCCACACTAATACAAGTGCAAAAGTGGTTTACTGCACCAACACAAGTGCGAAAAGTGGTTTTTCAACACTAACACAAGTGCGAAAAGTGGTTCTTCAACACTAACACAAGTGCGAAAAGTGGTTTTCCCACACTAATACAAGTGCAAAAGTGGTTTCCTGCACCAACACAAGTGCGAAAGGTAGTTTTTCAACACTAACACAAGTGCGAAAAGTGGTTTTTCAACACTATCACAAGTGCAAAATTGTTTTTTCCACACTAATACAAGTGCAAAAGTGGTTTCCTGCACCAACACAATTGCGAAAGGTGGTTTTTCAACACTAACACAAGTGTGAAAAGTGGTTTTTCAACACTATCACAAGTGCAAAAAGTGTTTTTTCCACACTAATACAAGTGCAAAAGTGGTTTCCTGCACCAACGCAAGTGCGAAAAGTGGTTTTTCAACACTAACACAAGTGCTAAAAGTGGTTTTTCAACACTAACACAAGTGCGAAAAGTGGTTTTTCAACACTAACACAAGTGCGAAAAGTGGTTTTTCCACACTAATACAAGTGCAAAAGTGGTTTCCTGCACCAAAACAAGTGCAAAAAGTGGTTTTTCAACACTAACACAAGTGCGAAAAGTGTTTTTTCCACACTAATACAAGTGCAAAAGTGGTTTCCTGCACCAACACAAGTGCGAAAAGTGGTTTTTCAACACTAACACAAGTGCGAAAAGTGGTTTTTCAACACTAACACAAGTACGAAAAGTGGTTTTTCAACACTATCACAAGTGCAAAAAGTGTTTTTTCCGCACTAATACAAGTGCAAAAGTGGTATCCTGCACCAACACAAGTGCGAAGATTGGTTTTTCAACACTAACACAAGTGCGAAAAGTGGTTTTTCAACACTAACACAAGTGCGAAAAGTGGTTTTTCCACACTAATACAAGTGCAAAAGTGGTTTCCTGCGCCAACACAAGTGCGAAAAGTGGTTATTCAACCCTAACACAAGTGCGAAAAGTGGTTTTTCAACACCAACGCAAGTGCGAAAAGTGGTTTTTCAACACTAACACAAGTGCTAAAAGTGGTTTTTCAACACTAACACAAGTGCGAAAAGTGGTTTTTCAACACTAACACAAGTGCGAAAAGTGGTTTTTCCACACTAATACAAGTGCAAAAGTGGTTTCCTGCACCAAAACAAGTGCGAAAAGTGGTTTTTCAACACTAACACAAGTGCGAAAAGTGGTTTTTCAACACTAACACAAGTGCGAAAAGTGTTTTTTCCACACTAATACAAGTGCAAAAGTGGTTTCCTGCACCAACACAAGTGCGAAAAGTGGTTTTTCAACACTAACACAAGTGCGAAAAGTGGTTTTTCAACACTAACACAAGTACGAAAAGTGGTTTTTCAACACTATCACAAGTGCAAAAAGTGTTTTTTCCGCACTAATACAAGTGCAAAAGTGGTATCCTGCACCAACACAAGTGCGAAAAGTGGTTTTTCAACACTAACACAAGTGCGAAAAGTGGTTTTTCAACACTAACACAAGTGCGAAAAGTAGTTTTTCCACACTAATACAAGTGCAAAAGTGGTTTCCTGCACCAACACAAGTGCGAAAAGTGGTTATTCAACCCTAACACAAGTGCGAAAAGTGGTTTTTCAACACTAACACAAGTGCGAAAAGTGGTTTTTCCACACTAATACAAGTGCAAAAGTGGTTTCCTGCACCAACACAAGTGCGAAAAGTGGTTTTTCAACACTAACACAAGTGCGAAAGGTGGTTTTTCAACACTAACACAAGTGCGAAAAGTGTTTTTTCCACACTAATACAAGTGCAAAAGTGGTTTCCTGCACCAACACAAGTGCGAAAAGTGGTTATTCAACACTAACACAAGTGCGAAAAGTGGTTTTTCAACACTAACACAAGTGCGAAAAGTGGTTTTTCCACACTAATACAAGTGCAAAAGTGGTTTCCTGCACCAACACAAGTGCGAAAAGTGGTTTTTCAACACTAACACAAGTGCAAAAAGTGGTTTTTCAACACTATCACAAGTGCAAAAAGTGTTTTTTCCACACTAATACAAGTGCAAAAGTGGTTTCCTGCACCAACACAAGTGCGAAAAGTGGTTTTTCAACACTAACACAAGTGCGAAAAGTGGTTTTTCCACACTAATACAAGTGCAAAAGTGGTTTCCTGCACCAACACAAGTGCGAAAAGTGGTTTTTCAACACTAACACAAGTACGAAAAGTGGTTTTTCAACAATATCACAAGTGCAAAAAGTGTTTTTTCCGCACTAATACAAGTGCAAAAGTGGTATCCTGCACCAACACAAGTGCGAAAAGTGGTTTTTCAACACTAACACAAGTGCGAAAAGTGGTTTTTCAACACTAACACAGGTGCGAAAAGTGGTTTTTCAACACTATCACAAGTGCAAAAAGTGGTTTTTCCACACTAATACAAGTGCAAAAGTGGTTTCCTGCACCAACACAAGTGCGAAAAGTGGTTTTTCAACACTAACACAAGTGCGAAAAGTGGTTTTTCAACACTAACACAAGTGCGAAAAGTGGTTTTTCAACACTAACACAAGTGCGAAAAGTAGTTTTTCCACACTAATACAAGTGCAAAAGTGGTTTCCTGCACCAACACAAGTGCGAAAAGTGGTTATTCAACCCTAACACAAGTGCGAAAAGTGGTTTTTCAACACTAACACAAGTGCGAAAAGTGGTTTTTCCACACTAATACAAGTGCAAAAGTGGTTTCCTGCACCAACACAAGTGCGAAAAGTGGTTTTTCAACACTAACACAAGTGCGAAAGGTGGTTTTTCAACACTAACACAAGTGCGAAAAGTGTTTTTTCCACACTAATACAAGTGCAAAAGTGGTTTCCTGCACCAACACAAGTGCGAAAAGTGGTTATTCAACACTAACACAAGTGCGAAAAGTGGTTTTTCAACACTAACACAAGTGCGAAAAGTGGTTTTTCCACACTAATACAAGTGCAAAAGTGGTTTCCTGCACCAACACAAGTGCGAAAAGTGGTTTTTCAACACTAACACAAGTGCAAAAAGTGGTTTTTCAACACTATCACAAGTGCAAAAAGTGTTTTTTCCACACTAATACAAGTGCAAAAGTGGTTTCCTGCACCAACACAAGTGCTAAAAGTGGTTTTTCAACACTAACACAAGTGCGAAAAGTGGTTTTTCAACACTATCACAAGTGCAAAAAGTGTTTTTTCCACATTAATACAAGTGCAAAAGTGGTTTCCTGCACCAACACAAGTGCGAAAAGTGGTTTTTCAACACTAACACAAGTGCGAAAAGTGGTTTTTCCACACTAATACAAGTGCAAAAGTGGTTTCCTGCACCAACACAAGTGCGAAAAGTGGTTTTTCAACACTAACACAAGTACGAAAAGTGGTTTTTCAACAATATCACAAGTGCAAAAAGTGTTTTTTCCGCACTAATACAAGTGCAAAAGTGGTATCCTGCACCAACACAAGTGCGAAAAGTGGTTTTTCAACACTAACACAAGTGCGAAAAGTGGTTTTTCAACACTAACACAGGTGCGAAAAGTGGTTTTTCAACACTATCACAAGTGCAAAAAGTGGTTTTTCCACACTAATACAAGTGCAAAAGTGGTTTCCTGCACCAACACAAGTGCGAAAAGTGGTTTTTCAACACTAACACAAGTGCGAAAAGTGGTTTTTCAACACTAACACAAATGCAAAAAGTGGTTTTTCAACACTATCACAAGGTGCAAAAAGTGTTTTTTTCCACACTTATACAAGTGCAAATGTGGTTTCCTGCACCAACACATGTGCGAAAAGTGGTTTTTCAACACTAACACAAGTGCAAAAGTGGTTTCCTGCACCAACACAAGTGCGAAAAGTGGTTTTTCCACACTAACACAAGTGCGAAAAGTGGTTTTTCAACACTAACACAAGTGCGAAAAGTGGTTTTTCAACACTATCACAAGTGCAAAAAGTGTTTTTTCCACACTAATACAAGTGCAAAAGTGGTTTCCTGCACCAACACAAGTGCGAAAGGTGGTTTTTCAACACTAACACAAGTGTGAAAAGTGGTTTTTCAACACTATCACAAGTGCAAAAAGTGTTTTTTCCACACTAATACAAGTGCAAAAGTGGTTTCCTGCACCAACGCAAGTGCGAAAAGTGGTTTTTCAACACTAACACAAGTGCTAAAAGTGGTTTTTCAACACTAACACAAGTGCGAAAAGTGGTTTTTCAACACTAACACAAGTGCGAAAAGTGGTTTTTCCACACTAATACAAGTGCAAAAGTGGTTTCCTGCACCAAAACAAGTGCGAAAAGTGGTTTTTCAACACTAACACAAGTGCGAAAAGTGGTTTTTCAACACTAACACAAGTGCGAAAAGTGTTTTTTCCACACTAATACAAGTGCAAAAGTGGTTTCCTGCACCAACACAAGTGCGAAAAGTGGTTTTTCAACACTAACACAAGTGCGAAAAGTGGTTTTTGAACACTAACACAAGTACGAAAAGTGGTTTTTCAACACTATCACAAGTGCAAAAAGTGTTTTTGCCGCACTAATACAAGTGCAAAAGTGGTATCCTGCACCAACACAAGTGCGAAAAGTGGTTTTTCAACACTAACACAAGTGCAAAAAGTGGTTTTTCAACACTAACACAGGTGCGAAAAGTGGTTTTTCAACACTATCACAAGTGCAAAAAGTGGTTTTTCCACACTAATACAAGTGCAAAAGTGGTTTCCTGCACCAACACAAGTGCGAAAAGTGGTTTTTCAACACTAACACAAGTGCGAAAAGAGGTTTTTCAACACTAACACAAGTGCGAAAAGTGGTTTTTCAACACTATCACAAGTGCAAAAAGTGTTTTTTCCACACTAATACAAGTGCAAAAGTGGTTTACTGCACCAACACAAGTGCGAAAAGTGGTTTTTCAACACTAACACAAGTGCGAAAAGTGGTTCTTCAACACTAACACAAGTGCGAAAAGTGGTTTTCCCACACTAATACAAGTGCAAAAGTGGTTTCCTGCACCAACACAAGTGCGAAAGGTAGTTTTTCAACACTAACACAAGTGCGAAAAGTGGTTTTTCAACACTATCACAAGTGCAAAATTGTTTTTTCCACACTAATACAAGTGCAAAAGTGGTTTCCTGCACCAACACAAGTGCGAAAGGTGGTTTTTCAACACTAACACAAGTGTGAAAAGTGGTTTTTCAACACTATCACAAGTGCAAAAAGTGTTTTTTCCACACTAATACAAGTGCAAAAGTGGTTTCCTGCACCAACGCAAGTGCGAAAAGTGGTTTTTCAACACTAACACAAGTGCTAAAAGTGGTTTTTCAACACTAACACAAGTGCGAAAAGTGGTTTTTCAACACTAACACAAGTGCGAAAAGTGGTTTTTCCACACTAATACAAGTGCAAAAGTGGTTTCCTGCACCAAAACAAGTGCAAAAAGTGGTTTTTCAACACTAACACAAGTGCGAAAAGTGTTTTTTCCACACTAATACAAGTGCAAAAGTGGTTTCCTGCACCAACACAAGTGCGAAAAGTGGTTTTTCAACACTAACACAAGTGCGAAAAGTGGTTTTTCAACACTAACACAAGTACGAAAAGTGGTTTTTCAACACTATCACAAGTGCAAAAAGTGTTTTTTCCGCACTAATACAAGTGCAAAAGTGGTATCCTGCACCAACACAAGTGCGAAAAGTGGTTTTTCAACACTAACACAAGTGCGAAAAGTGGTTTTTCAACACTAACACAAGTGCGAAAAGTGGTTTTTCCACACTAATACAAGTGCAAAAGTGGTTTCCTGCACCAACACAAGTGCGAAAAGTGGTTATTCAACCCTAACACAAGTGCGAAAAGTGGTTTTTCAACACTAACACAAGTGCGAAAAGTGGTTTTTCCACACTAATACAAGTGCAAAAGTGGTTTCCTGCACCAACACAAGTGCGAAAAGTGGTTATTCAACCCTAACACAAGTGCGAAAAGTGGTTTTTCAACACTAACACAAGTGCGAAAAGTGGTTTTTCCACACTAATACAAGTGCAAAAGTGGTTTCCTGCACCAACACAAGTGCGAAAAGTGGTTTTTCAACACTAACACAAGTGCGAAAAGTGGTTTTTCAACACTAACACATGTGCGAAAAGTGTTTTTTCCACACTAATACAAGTGCAAAAGTGGTTTCCTGCACCAACACAAGTGCGAAAAGTGGTTTTTCAACACTAACACAAGTGCGAAAAGTGGTTTTTCAACACTAACACAAGTGCGAAAAGTGGTTTTTCCACACTAATACAAGTGCAAAAGTGGTTTCCTGCACCAACACAAGTGCGAAAAGTGGTTTTTCAACACTAACACAAGTGCAAAAAGTGGTTTTTCAACACTACCACAAGTGCAAAAAGTGTTTTTTCCACACTAATACAAGTGCAAAAGTGGTTTCCTGCACCAACACAAGTGCTAAAAGTGGTTTTTCAACACTAACACAAGTGCGAAAAGTGGTTTTTCAACACTATCACAAGTGCAAAAAGTGTTTTTTCCACACTAATACAAGTGCAAAAGTGGTTTCCTGCACCAACACAAGTGCGAAAAGTGGTTTTTCAACACTAACACAAGTGCGAAAAGTGGTTTTTCCACACTAATACAAGTGCAAAAGTGGTTTCCTGCACCAACACAAGTGCGAAAAGTGGTTTTTCAACACTAACACAAGTACGAAAAGTGGTTTTTCAACACTATCACAAGTGCAAAAAGTGTTTTTTCCGCACTAATACAAGTGCAAAAGTGGTATCCTGCACCAACACAAGTGCGAAAAGTGGTTTTTCAACACTAACACAAGTGCGAAAAGTGGTTTTTCAACACTAACACAGGTGCAAAAAGTGGTTTTTCAACACTATCACAAGTGCAAAAAGTGGTTTTCCACACTAATACAAGTGCAAAAGTGGTTTCCTGCACCAACACAAGTGCGAAAAGTGGTTTTTCAACACTAACACAAGTGCGAAAAGTGGTTTTTCAACACTAACACAAATGCAAAAAGTGGTTTTTCAACACTATCACAAGTGCAAAAAGTGTTTTTTTCCACACTTATACAAGTGCAAATGTGGTTTCCTGCACCAACACATGTGCGAAAAGTGGTTTTTCAACACTAACACAAGTGCAAAAGTGGTTTCCTGCACCAACACAAGTGCGAAAAGTGGTTTTTCAACACTAACACAAGTGCGAAAAGTGGTTTTTCAACACTAACACAAGTGCGAAAAGTGGTTTTTCAACACTATCACAAGTGCAAAAAGTGTTTTTTCCACACTAATACAAGTGCAAAAGTGGTTTCCTGCACCAACACAAGTGCAAAAAGTGGTTTTTCAACACTAACACAAGTGCGAAAAGTGGTTTTTCAACACTAACACAAGTGCGAAAAGTGGTTTTTCCACACTAATACAAGTGCAAAAGTGGTTTCCTGCACCAACACAAGTGCGAAAGGTGGTTTTTCAACACTAACACAAGTGTGAAAAGTGGTTTTTCAACACTATCACAAGTGCAAAAAGTGTTTTTCCACACTAATACAAGTGCAAAAGTGGTTTCCTGCACCAACGCAAGTGCGAAAAGTGGTTTTTCAACACTAACAAAAGTGCTAAAAGTGGTTTTTCAACACTAACACAAGTGCGAAAAGTGGTTTTTCAATACTAACACAAGTGCGAAAAGTGGTTTTTCCACACTAATACAAGTGCAAAAGTGGTTTCCTGCACCAAAACAAGTGCGAAAAGTGGTTTTTCAACACTAACACAAGTGCGAAAAGTGGTTTTTCAACACTAACACAAGTGCGAAAAGTGTTTTTTCCACACTAATACAAGTGCAAAAGTGGTTTCCTGCACCAACACAAGTGCGAAAAGTGGTTTTTCAACACTAACACAAGTGCGAAAAGTGGTTTTTGAACACTAACACAAGTACGAAAAGTGGTTTTTCAACACTATCACAAGTGCAAAAAGTGTTTTTTCCGCACTAATACAAGTGCAAAAGTGGTATCCTGCACCAACACAAGTGCGAAAAGTGGTTTTTCAACACTAACACAAGTGCAAAAAGTGGTTTTTCAACACTAACACAGGTGCGAAAAGTGGTTTTTCAACACTATCACAAGTGCAAAAGGTGGTTTTTCCACACTAATACAAGTGCAAAAGTGGTTTCCTGCACCAACACAAGTGCGAAAAGTGGTTTTTCAACACTAACACAAGTGCGAAAAGAGGTTTTTCAACACTAACACAAGTGCGAAAAGTGGTTTTTCAACACTATCACAAGTGCAAAAAGTGTTTTTTCCACACTAATACAAGTGCAAAAGTGGTTTACTGCACCAACACAAGTGCGACAAGTGGTTTTTCAACACTAACACAAGTGCGAAAAGTGGTTCTTCAACACTAACACAAGTGCAAAAAGTGGTTTTCCCACACTAATACAAGTGCAAAAGTGGTTTCCTGCACCAACACAAGTGCGAAAGGTAGATTTTCAACACTAACACAAGTGCGAAAAGTGGTTTTTCAACACTATCACAAGTGCAAAAAGTGTTTTTTCCACACTAATACAAGTGCAAAAGTGGTTTCCTGCACCAACACAAGTGCGAAAGGTGGTTTTTCAACACTAACACAAGTGTGAAAAGTGGTTTTTCAACACTATCACAAGTGCAAAAAGTGTTTTTTCCACACTAATACAAGTGCAAAAGTGGTTTCCTGCACCAACGCAAGTGCGAAAAGTGGTTTTTCAACACTAACACAAGTGCTAAAAGTGGTTTTTCAACACTAACACAAGTGTGAAAAGTGGTTTTTCAACACTAACACAAGTGCGAAAAGTGGTTTTTCCACACTAATACAAGTGCAAAAGTGGTTTCCTGCACCAAAACAAGTGCAAAAAGTGGTTTTTCAACACTAACACAAGTGCGAAAAGTGGTTTTTCAACACTAACACAAGTGCGAAAAGTGTTTTTTCCACACTAATACAAGTGCAAAAGTGGTTTCCTGCACCAACACAAGTGCGAAAAGTGGTTTTTCAACACTAACACAAGTGCGAAAAGTGGTTTTTCAACACTAACACAAGTACGAAAAGTGGTTTTTCAACACTATCACAAGTGCAAAAAGTGTTTTTTCCGCACTAATACAAGTGCAAAAGTGGTATCCTGCACCAACACAAGTGCGAAAAGTGGTTTTTCAACACTAACACAAGTGCGAAAAGTGGTTTTTCAACACTAACACAAGTGCGAAAAGTGGTTTTTCCACACTAATACAAGTGCAAAAGTGGTTTCCTGCACCAACACAAGTGCGAAAAGTGGTTATTCAACCCTAACACAAGTGCGAAAAGTGGTTTTTCAACACTAACACAAGTGCGAAAAGTGGTTTTTCCACACTAATACAAGTGCAAAAGTGGTTTCCTGCACCAACACAAGTGCGAAAAGTGGTTTTTCAACACTAACACAAGTGCGAAAAGTGGTTTTTCAACACTAACACAAGTGCAAAAAGTGTTTTTTCCACACTAATACAAGTGCAAAAGTGGTTTCCTGCACCAACACAAGTGCGAAAGGTGGTTTTTCAACACTAACACAAGTGCGAAAGGTGGTTTTTCAACACTAACACAAGTGCGAAAAGTGGTTTTTCCACACTAATACAAGTGCAAAAGTGGTTTCCTGCACCAACACAAGTGCGAAAAGTGGTTTTTCAACACTAACACAAGTGCAAAAAGTGGTTTTTCAACACTATCACAAGTGCAAAAAGTGTTTTTTCCACACTAATACAAGTGCAAAAGTGGTTTCCTGCACCAACACAAGTGCGAAAAGTGGTTTTTCAACACTAACACAAGTGCGAAAAGTGGTTTTTCAACACTATCACAAGTGCAAAAAGTGTTTTTTCCACACTAATACAAGTGCAAAAGTGGTTTCCTGCACCAACAGAAGTGCGAAAAGTGGTTTTTCAACACTAACACAAGTGCGAAAAGTGGTTTTTCCACACTAATACAAGTGCAAAAGTGGTTTCCTGCACCAACACAAGTGCGAAAAGTGGTTTTTCAACACTAACACAAGTACGAAAAGTGGTTTTTCAACACTATCACAAGTGCAAAAAGTGTTTTTTCCGCACTAATACAAGTGCAAAAGTGGTATCCTGCACCAACACAAGTGCGAAAAGTGGTTTTTCAACACTAACACAAGTGCAAAAAGTGGTTTTTCAACACTATCACAAGTGCAAAAAGTGTTTTTTCCACACTAATACAAGTGCAAAAGTGGTTTCCTGCACCAACACAAGTGCGAAAAGTGGTTATTCAACACTAATACAAGTGCGAAAAGTGGTTTTTCAACACTAACACAAGTGCGAAAAGTGGTTTTTCCACACTAATACAAGTGCAAAAGTGGTTTCCTGCACCAACACAAGTGCGAAAAGTGGTTTTTCAACACTAACACAAGTGCAAAAAGTGGTTTTTCAACACTATCACAAGTGCAAAAAGTGTTTTTTCCACACTAATACAAGTGCAAAAGTGGTTTCCTGCACCAACACAAGTGCTAAAAGTGGTTTTTCAACACTAACACAAGTGCGAAAAGTGGTTTTTCAACACTATCACAAGTGCAAAAAGTGTTTTTTCCACATTAATACAAGTGCAAAAGTGGTTTCCTGCACCAACACAAGTGCGAAAAGTGGTTTTTCAACACTAACACAAGTGCGAAAGTGGTTTTTCCACACTAATACAAGTGCAAAAGTGGTTTCCTGCACCAACACAAGTGCGAAAAGTGGTTTTTCAACACTAACACAAGTACGAAAAGTGGTTTTTCAACACTAACACAGGTGCGAAAAGTGGTTTTTCAACACTATCACAAGTGCAAAAAGTGGTTTTTCCACACTAATACAAGTGCAAAAGTGGTTTCCTGCACCAACACAAGTGCGAAAAGTGGTTTTTCAACACTAACACAAGTGCGAAAAGTGGTTTTTCAACACTAACACAAATGCAAAAAGTGGTTTTTCAACACTATCACAAGTGCAAAAAGTGTTTTTTTCCACACTTATACAAGTGCAAATGTGGTTTCCTGCACCAACACATGTGCGAAAAGTGGTTTTTCAACACTAACACAAGTGCAAAAGTGGTTTCCTGCACCAACACAAGTGCGAAAAGTGGTTTTTCAACACTAACACAAGTGCGAAAAGTGGTTTTTCAACACTAACACAAGTGCGAAAAGTGGTTTTTCAACACTATCACAAGTGCAAAAAGTGTTTTTTCCACACTAATACAAGTGCAAAAGTGGTTTCCTGCACCAACACAAGTGCAAAAAGTGGTTTTTCAACACTAACACAAGTGCGAAAAGTGGTTTTTCAACACTAACACAAGTGCGAAAAGTGGTTTTTCCACACTAATACAAGTGCAAAAGTGGTTTCCTGCACCAACACAAGTGCGAAAGGTGGTTTTTCAACACTAACACAAGTGTGAAAAGTGGTTTTTCAACACTATCACAAGTGCAAAAAGTGTTTTTTCCACACTAATACAAGTGCAAAAGTGGTTTCCTGCACCAACGCAAGTGCGAAAAGTGGTTTTTCAACACTAACACAAGTGCTAAAAGTGGTTTTTCAACACTAACACAAGTGCGAAAAGTGGTTTTTCAACACTAACACAAGTGCGAAAAGTGGTTTTTCCACACTAATACAAGTGCAAAAGTGGTTTCCTGCACCAAAACAAGTGCGAAAAGTGGTTTTTCAACACTAACACAAGTGCGAAAAGTGGTTTTTCAACACTAACACAAGTGCGAAAAGTGTTTTTTCCACACTAATACAAGTGCAAAAGTGGTTTCCTGCACCAACACAAGTGCGAAAAGTGGTTTTTCAACACTAACACAAGTGCGAAAAGTGGTTTTTGAACACTAACACAAGTACGAAAAGTGGTTTTTCAACACTATCACAAGTGCAAAAAGTGTTTTTTCCGCACTAATACAAGTGCAAAAGTGGTATCCTGCACCAACACAAGTGCGAAAAGTGGTTTTTCAACACTAACACAAGTGCAAAAAGTGGTTTTTCAACACTAACACAGGTGCGAAAAGTGGTTTTTCAACACTATCACAAGTGCAAAAAGTGGTTTTTCCACACTAATACAAGTGCAAAAGTGGTTTCCTGCACCAACACAAGTGCGAAAAGTGGTTTTTCAACACTAACACAAGTGCGAAAAGAGGTTTTTCAACACTAACACAAGTGCGAAAAGTGGTTTTTCAACACTATCACAAGTGCAAAAAGTGTTTTTTCCACACTAATACAAGTGCAAAAGTGGTTTACTGCACCAACACAAGTGCGAAAAGTGGTTTTTCAACACTAACACAAGTGCGAAAAGTGGTTCTTCAACACTAACACAAGTGCGAAAAGTGGTTTTCCCACACTAATACAAGTGCAAAAGTGGTTTCCTGCACCAACACAAGTGCGAAAGGTAGTTTTTCAACACTAACACAAGTGCGAAAAGTGGTTTTTCAACACTATCACAAGTGCAAAATTGTTTTTTCCACACTAATACAAGTGCAAAAGTGGTTTCCTGCACCAACACAATTGCGAAAGGTGGTTTTTCAACACTAACACAAGTGTGAAAAGTGGTTTTTCAACACTATCACAAGTGCAAAAAGTGTTTTTTCCACACTAATACAAGTGCAAAAGTGGTTTCCTGCACCAACGCAAGTGCGAAAAGTGGTTTTTCAACACTAACACAAGTGCTAAAAGTGGTTTTTCAACACTAACACAAGTGCGAAAAGTGGTTTTTCAACACTAACACAAGTGCGAAAAGTGGTTTTTCCACACTATTACAAGTGCAAAAGTGGTTTCCTGCACCAAAACAAGTGCAAAAAGTGGTTTTTCAACACTAACACAAGTGCGAAAAGTGTTTTTTCCACACTAATACAAGTGCAAAAGTGGTTTCCTGCACCAACACAAGTGCGAAAAGTGGTTTTTCAACACTAACACAAGTGCGAAAAGTGGTTTTTCAACACTAACACAAGTACGAAAAGTGGTTTTTCAACACTATCACAAGTGCAAAAAGTGTTTTTTCCGCACTAATACAAGTGCAAAAGTGGTATCCTGCACCAACACAAGTGCGAAAAGTGGTTTTTCAACACTAACACAAGTGCAAAAAGTGGTTTTTCAACACTAACACAAGTGCGAAAAGTGGTTTTTCCACACTAATACAAGTGCAAAAGTGGTTTCCTGCACCAACACAAGTGCGAAAAGTGGTTATTCAACCCTAACACAAGTGCGAAAAGTGGTTTTTCAACACTAACACAAGTGCGAAAAGTGGTTTTTCCACACTAATACAAGTGCAAAAGTGGTTTCCTGCACCAACACAAGTGCGAAAAGTGGTTTTTCCACACTAATACAAGTGCAAAAGTGGTTTCCTGCACCAACACAAGTGCGAAAAGTGGTTTTTCAACACTAACACAAGTGCGAAAAGTGGTTTTTCAACACTAACACAAGTGCGAAAAGTGGTTTTTCAACACTATCACAAGTGCAAAAAGTGTTTTTTCCACACTAATACAAGTGCAAAAGTGGTTTCCTGCACCAACACAAGTGCAAAAAGTGGTTTTTCATCACTAACACAAGTGCGAAAAGTGGTTTTTCCACATTAATACAAGTGCAAAAGTGGTTTCCTGCACCAACACAAGTGCGAAAGGTGGTTTTTCAACACTAACACAAGTGTGAAAAGTGGTTTTTCAACACTATCACAAGTGCAAAAAGTGTTTTTTCCACACTAATACAAGTGCAAAAGTGGTTTCCTGCACCAACGCAAGTGCGAAAAGTGGTTTTTCAACACTAACACAAGTGCTAAAAGTGGTTTTTCAACACTAACACAAGTGCGAAAAGTGGTTTTTCAACACTAACACAAGTGCGAAAAGTGGTTTTTCCACACTAATACAAGTGCAAAAGTGGTTTCCTGCACCAAAACAAGTGCGAAAAGTGGTTTTTCAACACTAACACAAGTGCGAAAAGTGGTTTTTCAACACTAACACAAGTGCGAAAAGTGTTTTTTCCACACTAATACAAGTGCAAAAGTGGTTTCCTGCACCAACACAAGTGCGAAAAGTGGTTTTTCAACACTAACACAAGTGCGAAAAGTGGTTTTTCAACACTAACACAAGTACGAAAAGTGGTTTTTCAACACTATCACAAGTGCAAAAAGTGTTTTTTCCGCACTAATACAAGTGCAAAAGTGGTATCCTGCACCAACACAAGTGCGAAAAGTGGTTATTCAACACTATCACAAGTGCGAAAAGTAGTTTTTCCACACTAATACAAGTGCAAAAGTGGTTTCCTGCACCAACACAAGTGCGAAAAGTGGTTATTCAACCCTAACACAAGTGCGAAAAGTGGTTTTTCAACACTAACACAAGTGCGAAAAGTGGTTTTTCCACACTAATACAAGTGCAAAAGTGGTTTCCTGCACCAACACAAGTGCGAAAAGTGGTTTTTCAACACTAACACAAGTGCGAAAGGTGGTTTTTCAACACTAACACAAGTGCGAAAAGTGTTTTTTCCACACTAATACAAGTGCAAAAGTGGTTTCCTGCACCAACACAAGTGCGAAAAGTGGTTATTCAACACTAACACAAGTGCGAAAAGTGGTTTTTCAACACTAACACAAGTGCGAAAAGTGGTTTTTCCACACTAATACAAGTGCAAAAGTGGTTTCCTGCACCAACACAAGTGCGAAAAGTGGTTTTTCAACACTAACACAAGTGCAAAAAGTGGTTTTTCAACACTATCACAAGTGCAAAAAGTGTTTTTTCCACACTAATACAAGTGCAAAAGTGGTTTCCTGCACCAACACAAGTGCGAAAAGTGGTTATTCAACACTAATACAAGTGCGAAAAGTGGTTTTTCAACACTAACACAAGTGCGAAAAGTGGTTTTTCCACACTAATACAAGTGCAAAAGTGGTTTCCTGCACCAACACAAGTGCGAAAAGTGGTTTTTCAACACTAACACAAGTGCAAAAAGTGGTTTTTCAACACTATCACAAGTGCAAAAAGTGTTTTTTCCACACTAATACAAGTGCAAAAGTGGTTTCCTGCACCAACACAAGTGCTAAAAGTGGTTTTTCAACACTAACACAAGTGCGAAAAGTGGTTTTTCAACACTATCACAAGTGCAAAAAGTGTTTTTTCCACATTAATACAAGTGCAAAAGTGGTTTCCTGCACCAACACAAGTGCGAAAAGTGGTTTTTCAACACTAACACAAGTGCGAAAGTGTTTTTTCCACACTAATACAAGTGCAAAAGTGGTTTCCTGCACCAACACAAGTGCGAAAAGTGGTTTTTCAACACTAACACAAGTACGAAAAGTGGTTTTTCAACACTAACACAGGTGCGAAAAGTGGTTTTTCAACACTATCACAAGTGCAAAAAGTGGTTTTTCCACACTAATACAAGTGCAAAAGTGGTTTCCTGCACCAACACAAGTGCGAAAAGTGGTTTTTCAACACTAACACAAGTGCGAAAAGTGGTTTTTCAACACTAACACAAATGCAAAAAGTGGTTTTTCAACACTATCACAAGTGCAAAAAGTGTTTTTTTCCACACTTATACAAGTGCAAATGTGGTTTCCTGCACCAACACATGTGCGAAAAGTGGTTTTTCAACACTAACACAAGTGCAAAAGTGGTTTCCTGCACCAACACAAGTGCGAAAAGTGGTTTTTCAACACTAACACAAGTGCGAAAAGTGGTTTTTCAACACTAACACAAGTGCGAAAAGTGGTTTTTCAACACTATCACAAGTGCAAAAAGTGTTTTTTCCACACTAATACAAGTGCAAAAGTGGTTTCCTGCACCAACACAAGTGCAAAAAGTGGTTTTTCAACACTAACACAAGTGCGAAAAGTGGTTTTTCAACACTAACACAAGTGCGAAAAGTGGTTTTTCCACACTAATACAAGTGCAAAAGTGGTTTCCTGCACCAACACAAGTGCGAAAGGTGGTTTTTCAACACTAACACAAGTGTGAAAAGTGGTTTTTCAACACTATCACAAGTGCAAAAAGTGTTTTTTCCACACTAATACAAGTGCAAAAGTGGTTTCCTGCACCAACGCAAGTGCGAAAAGTGGTTTTTCAACACTAACACAAGTGCTAAAAGTGGTTTTTCAACACTAACACAAGTGCGAAAAGTGGTTTTTCAACACTAACACAAGTGCGAAAAGTGGTTTTTCCACACTAATACAAGTGCAAAAGTGGTTTCCTGCACCAAAACAAGTGCGAAAAGTGGTTTTTCAACACTAACACAAGTGCGAAAAGTGGTTTTTCAACACTAACACAAGTGCGAAAAGTGTTTTTTCCACACTAATACAAGTGCAAAAGTGGTTTCCTGCACCAACACAAGTGCGAAAAGTGGTTTTTCAACACTAACACAAGTGCGAAAAGTGGTTTTTGAACACTAACACAAGTACGAAAAGTGGTTTTTCAACACTATCACAAGTGCAAAAAGTGTTTTTTCCGCACTAATACAAGTGCAAAAGTGGTATCCTGCACCAACACAAGTGCGAAAAGTGGTTTTTCAACACTAACACAAGTGCAAAAAGTGGTTTTTCAACACTAACACAGGTGCGAAAAGTGGTTTTTCAACACTATCACAAGTGCAAAAAGTGGTTTTTCCACACTAATACAAGTGCAAAAGTGGTTTCCTGCACCAACACAAGTGCGAAAAGTGGTTTTTCAACACTAACACAAGTGCGAAAAGAGGTTTTTCAACACTAACACAAGTGCGAAAAGTGGTTTTTCAACACTATCACAAGTGCAAAAAGTGTTTTTTCCACACTAATACAAGTGCAAAAGTGGTTTACTGCACCAACACAAGTGCGAAAAGTGGTTTTTCAACACTAACACAAGTGCGAAAAGTGGTTCTTCAACACTAACACAAGTGCGAAAAGTGGTTTTCCCACACTAATACAAGTGCAAAAGTGGTTTCCTGCACCAACACAAGTGCGAAAGGTAGTTTTTCAACACTAACACAAGTGCGAAAAGTGGTTTTTCAACACTATCACAAGTGCAAAATTGTTTTTTCCACACTAATACAAGTGCAAAAGTGGTTTCCTGCACCAACACAATTGCGAAAGGTGGTTTTTCAACACTAACACAAGTGTGAAAAGTGGTTTTTCAACACTATCACAAGTGCAAAAAGTGTTTTTTCCACACTAATACAAGTGCAAAAGTGGTTTCCTGCACCAACGCAAGTGCGAAAAGTGGTTTTTCAACACTAACACAAGTGCTAAAAGTGGTTTTTCAACACTAACACAAGTGCGAAAAGTGGTTTTTCAACACTAACACAAGTGCGAAAAGTGGTTTTTCCACACTATTACAAGTGCAAAAGTGGTTTCCTGCACCAAAACAAGTGCAAAAAGTGGTTTTTCAACACTAACACAAGTGCGAAAAGTGTTTTTTCCACACTAATACAAGTGCAAAAGTGGTTTCCTGCACCAACACAAGTGCGAAAAGTGGTTTTTCAACACTAACACAAGTGCGAAAAGTGGTTTTTCAACACTAACACAAGTACGAAAAGTGGTTTTTCAACACTATCACAAGTGCAAAAAGTGTTTTTTCCGCACTAATACAAGTGCAAAAGTGGTATCCTGCACCAACACAAGTGCGAAAAGTGGTTTTTCAACACTAACACAAGTGCAAAAAGTGGTTTTTCAACACTAACACAAGTGCGAAAAGTGGTTTTTCCACACTAATACAAGTGCAAAAGTGGTTTCCTGCACCAACACAAGTGCGAAAAGTGGTTATTCAACCCTAACACAAGTGCGAAAAGTGGTTTTTCAACACTAACACAAGTGCGAAAAGTGGTTTTTCCACACTAATACAAGTGCAAAAGTGGTTTCCTGCACCAACACAAGTGCGAAAAGTGGTTTTTCCACACTAATACAAGTGCAAAAGTGGTTTCCTGCACCAACACAAGTGCGAAAAGTGGTTTTTCAACACTAACACAAGTGCGAAAAGTGGTTTTTCAACACTAACACAAGTGCGAAAAGTGGTTTTTCAACACTATCACAAGTGCAAAAAGTGTTTTTTCCACACTAATACAAGTGCAAAAGTGGTTTCCTGCACCAACACAAGTGCAAAAAGTGGTTTTTCATCACTAACACAAGTGCGAAAAGTGGTTTTTCCACATTAATACAAGTGCAAAAGTGGTTTCCTGCACCAACACAAGTGCGAAAGGTGGTTTTTCAACACTAACACAAGTGTGAAAAGTGGTTTTTCAACACTATCACAAGTGCAAAAAGTGTTTTTTCCACACTAATACAAGTGCAAAAGTGGTTTCCTGCACCAACGCAAGTGCGAAAAGTGGTTTTTCAACACTAACACAAGTGCTAAAAGTGGTTTTTCAACACTAACACAAGTGCGAAAAGTGGTTTTTCAACACTAACACAAGTGCGAAAAGTGGTTTTTCCACACTAATACAAGTGCAAAAGTGGTTTCCTGCACCAAAACAAGTGCGAAAAGTGGTTTTTCAACACTAACACAAGTGCGAAAAGTGGTTTTTCAACACTAACACAAGTGCGAAAAGTGTTTTTTCCACACTAATACAAGTGCAAAAGTGGTTTCCTGCACCAACACAAGTGCGAAAAGTGGTTTTTCAACACTAACACAAGTGCGAAAAGTGGTTTTTCAACACTAACACAAGTACGAAAAGTGGTTTTTCAACACTATCACAAGTGCAAAAAGTGTTTTTTCCGCACTAATACAAGTGCAAAAGTGGTATCCTGCACCAACACAAGTGCGAAAAGTGGTTTTTCAACACTAACACAAGTGCGAAAAGTGGTTTTTCAACACTAACACAGGTGCGAAAAGTGGTTTTTCAACACTATCACAAGTGCAAAAAGTGGTTTTTCCACACTAATACAAGTGCAAAAGTGGTTTCCTGCACCAACACAAGTGCGAAAAGTGGTTTTTCAACACTAACACAAGTGCGAAAAGTGGTTTTTCAACACTAACACAAATGCAAAAAGTGGTTTTTCAACACTATCACAAGGTGCAAAAAGTGTTTTTTTCCACACTTATACAAGTGCAAATGTGGTTTCCTGCACCAACACATGTGCGAAAAGTGGTTTTTCAACACTAACACAAGTGCAAAAGTGGTTTCCTGCACCAACACAAGTGCGAAAAGTGTTTTTCCACACTAACACAAGTGCGAAAAGTGGTTTTTCAACACTAACACAAGTGCGAAAAGTGGTTTTTCAACACTATCACAAGTGCGAAAAGTGTTTTTTCCACACTAATACAAGTGCAAAAGTGGTTTCCTGCACCAACACAAGTGCAAAAAGTGGTTTTTCAACACTAACACAAGTGCGAAAAGTGGTTTTTCAACACTAACACAAGTGCGAAAAGTGGTTTTTCCACACTAATACAAGTGCAAAAGTGGTTTCCTGCACCAACACAAGTGCGAAAGGTGGTTTTTCAACACTAACACAAGTGTGAAAAGTGGTTTTTCAACACTAACACAAGTGCGAAAAGTGGTTTTTCAACACTAACACAAGTGCGAAAAGTGGTTTTTCAACACTAACACAAGTGCGAAAAGTGTTTTTTCCACACTAATACAAGTGCAAAAGTGGTTTCCTGCACCAATGCAAGTGCGAAAAGTGGTTTTTCAACACTAACACAAGTGCTAAAAGTGGTTTTTCAACACTAACACAAGTGCGAAAAGTGGTTTTTCAACACTAACACAAGTGCGAAAAGTGGTTTTTCCACACTAATACAAGTGCAAAAGTGGTTTCCTGCACCAAAACAAGTGCGAAAAGTGGTTTTTCAACACTAACACAAGTGCGAAAAGTGGTTTTTCAACACTAACACAAGTGCGAAAAGTGTTTTTTCCACACTAATACAAGTGCAAAAGTGGTTTCCTGCACCAACACAAGTGCGAAAAGTGGTTTTTCAACACTAACACAAGTGCGAAAAGTGGTTTTTGAACACTAACACAAGTACGAAAAGTGGTTTTTCAACACTAACACAAGTGCAAAAAGTGTTTTTGCCGCACTAATACAAGTGCAAAAGTGGTATCCTGCACCAACACAAGTGCGAAAAGTGGTTTTTCAACACTAACACAAGTGCAAAAAGTGGTTTTTCAACACTAACACAGGTGCGAAAAGTGGTTTTTCAACACTATCACAAGTGCAAAAAGTGGTTTTTCCACACTAATACAAGTGCAAAAGTGGTTTCCTGCACCAACACAAGTGCGAAAAGTGGTTTTTCAACACTAACACAAGTGCGAAAAGAGGTTTTTCAACACTAACACAAGTGCGAAAAGTGGTTTTTCAACACTATCACAAGTGCAAAAAGTGTTTTTTCCACACTAATACAAGTGCAAAAGTGGTTTACTGCACCAACACAAGTGCGAAAAGTGGTTTTTCAACACTAACACAAGTGCGAAAAGTGGTTCTTCAACACTAACACAAGTGCGAAAAGTGGTTTTCCCACACTAATACAAGTGCAAAAGTGGTTTCCTGCACCAACACAAGTGCGAAAGGTAGTTTTTCAACACTAACACAAGTGCGAAAAGTGGTTTTTCAACACTATCACAAGTGCAAAATTGTTTTTTCACACTAATACAAGTGCAAAAGTGGTTTCCTGCACCAACACAAGTGCGAAAGGTGGTTTTTCAACACTAACACAAGTGTGAAAAGTGGTTTTTCAACACTATCACAAGTGCAAAAAGTGTTTTTTCCACACTAATACAAGTGCAAAAGTGGTTTCCTGCACCAACGCAAGTGCGAAAAGTGGTTTTTCAACACTAACACAAGTGCTAAAAGTGGTTTTTCAACACTAACACAAGTGCGAAAAGTGGTTTTTCAACACTAACACAAGTGCGAAAAGTGGTTTTTCCACACTAATACAAGTGCAAAAGTGGTTTCCTGCACCAAAACAAGTGCAAAAAGTGGTTTTTCAACACTAACACAAGTGCGAAAAGTGTTTTTTCCACACTAATACAAGTGCAAAAGTGGTTTCCTGCACCAACACAAGTGCGAAAAGTGGTTTTTCAACACTAACACAAGTGCGAAAAGTGGTTTTTCAACACTAACACAAGTACGAAAAGTGGTTTTTCAACACTATCACAAGTGCAAAAAGTGTTTTTTCCGCACTAATACAAGTGCAAAAGTGGTATCCTGCACCAACACAAGTGCGAAAAGTGGTTTTTCAACACTAACACAAGTGCGAAAAGTGGTTTTTCAACACTAACACAAGTGCGAAAAGTGGTTTTTCCACACTAATACAAGTGCAAAAGTGGTTTCCTGCACCAAAACAAGTGCGAAAAGTGGTTTTTCAACACTAACACAAGTGCGAAAAGTGGTTTTTCCACACTAATACAAGTGCAAAAGTGGTATCCTGCACCAACACAAGTGCGAAAAGTGGTTTTTCAACACTAACACAAGTGCGAAAAGTGGTTTTTCAACACTAACACAAGTGCGAAAAGTAGTTTTTCCACACTAATACAAGTGCAAAAGTGGTTTCCTGCACCAACACAAGTGCGAAAAGTGGTTATTCAACACTAACACAAGTGCTAAAAGTGGTTTTTCAACACTAACACAAGTGTGAAAAGTGGTTTTTCAACACTAACACAAGTGCGAAAAGTGGTTTTTCCACACTAATACAAGTGCAAAAGTGGTTTCCTGCACCAAAACAAGTGCAAAAAGTGGTTTTTCAACACTAACACAAGTGCGAAAAGTGGTTTTTCAACACTAACACAAGTGCGAAAAGTGTTTTTTCCACACTAATACAAGTGCAAAAGTGGTTTCCTGCACCAACACAAGTGCGAAAAGTGGTTTTTCAACACTAACACAAGTGCGAAAAGTGGTTTTTCAACACTAACACAAGTACGAAAAGTGGTTTTTCAACACTATCACAAGTGCAAAAAGTGTTTTTTCCGCACTAATACAAGTGCAAAAGTGGTATCCTGCACCAACACAAGTGCGAAAAGTGGTTTTTCAACACTAACACAAGTGCGAAAAGTGGTTTTTCAACACTAACACAAGTGCGAAAAGTGGTTTTTCCACACTAATACAAGTGCAAAAGTGGTTTCCTGCACCAACACAAGTGCGAAAAGTGGTTATTCAACCCTAACACAAGTGCGAAAAGTGGTTTTTCAACACTCACACAAGTGCGAAAAGTGGTTTTTCCACACTAATACAAGTGCAAAAGTGGTTTCCTGCACCAACACAAGTGCGAAAAGTGGTTTTTCAACACTAACACAAGTGCGAAAAGTGGTTTTTCAACACTAACACAAGTGCAAAAAGTGTTTTTTCCACACTAATACAAGTGCAAAAGTGGTTTCCTGCACCAACACAAGTGCGAAAGGTGGTTTTTCAACACTAACACAAGTGCGAAAGGTGGTTTTTCAACACTAACACAAGTGCGAAAAGTGGTTTTTCCACACTAATACAAGTGCAAAAGTGGTTTCCTGCACCAACACAAGTGCGAAAAGTGGTTTTTCAACACTAACACAAGTGCAAAAAGTGGTTTTTCAACACTATCACAAGTGCAAAAAGTGTTTTTTCCACACTAATACAAGTGCAAAAGTGGTTTCCTGCACCAACACAAGTGCGAAAAGTGGTTTTTCAACACTAACACAAGTGCGAAAAGTGGTTTTTCAACACTATCACAAGTGCAAAAAGTGTTTTTTCCACACTAATACAAGTGCAAAAGTGGTTTCCTGCACCAACAGAAGTGCGAAAAGTGGTTTTTCAACACTAACACAAGTGCGAAAAGTGGTTTTTCCACACTAATACAAGTGCAAAAGTGGTTTCCTGCACCAACACAAGTGCGAAAAGTGGTTTTTCAACACTAACACAAGTACGAAAAGTGGTTTTTCAACACTATCACAAGTGCAAAAAGTGTTTTTTCCGCACTAATACAAGTGCAAAAGTGGTATCCTGCACCAACACAAGTGCGAAAAGTGGTTTTTCAACACTAACACAAGTGCAAAAAGTGGTTTTTCAACACTATCACAAGTGCAAAAAGTGTTTTTTCCACACTAATACAAGTGCAAAAGTGGTTTCCTGCACCAACACAAGTGCGAAAAGTGGTTATTCAACACTAATACAAGTGCGAAAAGTGGTTTTTCAACACTAACACAAGTGCGAAAAGTGGTTTTTCCACACTAATACAAGTGCAAAAGTGGTTTCCTGCACCAACACAAGTGCGAAAAGTGGTTTTTCAACACTAACACAAGTGCAAAAAGTGGTTTTTCAACACTATCACAAGTGCAAAAAGTGTTTTTTCCACACTAATACAAGTGCAAAAGTGGTTTCCTGCACCAACACAAGTGCTAAAAGTGGTTTTTCAACACTAACACAAGTGCGAAAAGTGGTTTTTCAACACTATCACAAGTGCAAAAAGTGTTTTTTCCACATTAATACAAGTGCAAAAGTGGTTTCCTGCACCAACACAAGTGCGAAAAGTGGTTTTTCAACACTAACACAAGTGCGAAAGTGGTTTTTCCACACTAATACAAGTGCAAAAGTGGTTTCCTGCACCAACACAAGTGCGAAAAGTGGTTTTTCAACACTAACACAAGTACGAAAAGTGGTTTTTCAACACTAACACAGGTGCGAAAAGTGGTTTTTCAACACTATCACAAGTGCAAAAAGTGGTTTTTCCACACTAATACAAGTGCAAAAGTGGTTTCCTGCACCAACACAAGTGCGAAAAGTGGTTTTTCAACACTAACACAAGTGCGAAAAGTGGTTTTTCAACACTAACACAAATGCAAAAAGTGGTTTTTCAACACTATCACAAGTGCAAAAAGTGTTTTTTTCCACACTTATACAAGTGCAAATGTGGTTTCCTGCACCAACACATGTGCGAAAAGTGGTTTTTCAACACTAACACAAGTGCAAAAGTGGTTTCCTGCACCAACACAAGTGCGAAAAGTGGTTTTTCAACACTAACACAAGTGCGAAAAGTGGTTTTTCAACACTAACACAAGTGCGAAAAGTGGTTTTTCAACACTATCACAAGTGCAAAAAGTGTTTTTTCCACACTAATACAAGTGCAAAAGTGGTTTCCTGCACCAACACAAGTGCAAAAAGTGGTTTTTCAACACTAACACAAGTGCGAAAAGTGGTTTTTCAACACTAACACAAGTGCGAAAAGTGGTTTTTCCACACTAATACAAGTGCAAAAGTGGTTTCCTGCACCAACACAAGTGCGAAAGGTGGTTTTTCAACACTAACACAAGTGTGAAAAGTGGTTTTTCAACACTATCACAAGTGCAAAAAGTGTTTTTTCCACACTAATACAAGTGCAAAAGTGGTTTCCTGCACCAACGCAAGTGCGAAAAGTGGTTTTTCAACACTAACACAAGTGCTAAAAGTGGTTTTTCAACACTAACACAAGTGCGAAAAGTGGTTTTTCAACACTAACACAAGTGCGAAAAGTGGTTTTTCCACACTAATACAAGTGCAAAAGTGGTTTCCTGCACCAAAACAAGTGCGAAAAGTGGTTTTTCAACACTAACACAAGTGCGAAAAGTGGTTTTTCAACACTAACACAAGTGCGAAAAGTGTTTTTTCCACACTAATACAAGTGCAAAAGTGGTTTCCTGCACCAACACAAGTGCGAAAAGTGGTTTTTCAACACTAACACAAGTGCGAAAAGTGGTTTTTGAACACTAACACAAGTACGAAAAGTGGTTTTTCAACACTATCACAAGTGCAAAAAGTGTTTTTTCCGCACTAATACAAGTGCAAAAGTGGTATCCTGCACCAACACAAGTGCGAAAAGTGGTTTTTCAACACTAACACAAGTGCAAAAAGTGGTTTTTCAACACTAACACAGGTGCGAAAAGTGGTTTTTCAACACTATCACAAGTGCAAAAAGTGGTTTTTCCACACTAATACAAGTGCAAAAGTGGTTTCCTGCACCAACACAAGTGCGAAAAGTGGTTTTTCAACACTAACACAAGTGCGAAAAGAGGTTTTTCAACACTAACACAAGTGCGAAAAGTGGTTTTTCAACACTATCACAAGTGCAAAAAGTGTTTTTTCCACACTAATACAAGTGCAAAAGTGGTTTACTGCACCAACACAAGTGCGAAAAGTGGTTTTTCAACACTAACACAAGTGCGAAAAGTGGTTCTTCAACACTAACACAAGTGCGAAAAGTGGTTTTCCCACACTAATACAAGTGCAAAAGTGGTTTCCTGCACCAACACAAGTGCGAAAGGTAGTTTTTCAACACTAACACAAGTGCGAAAAGTGGTTTTTCAACACTATCACAAGTGCAAAATTGTTTTTTCCACACTAATACAAGTGCAAAAGTGGTTTCCTGCACCAACACAATTGCGAAAGGTGGTTTTTCAACACTAACACAAGTGTGAAAAGTGGTTTTTCAACACTATCACAAGTGCAAAAAGTGTTTTTTCCACACTAATACAAGTGCAAAAGTGGTTTCCTGCACCAACGCAAGTGCGAAAAGTGGTTTTTCAACACTAACACAAGTGCTAAAAGTGGTTTTTCAACACTAACACAAGTGCGAAAAGTGGTTTTTCAACACTAACACAAGTGCGAAAAGTGGTTTTTCCACACTATTACAAGTGCAAAAGTGGTTTCCTGCACCAAAACAAGTGCAAAAAGTGGTTTTTCAACACTAACACAAGTGCGAAAAGTGTTTTTTCCACACTAATACAAGTGCAAAAGTGGTTTCCTGCACCAACACAAGTGCGAAAAGTGGTTTTTCAACACTAACACAAGTGCGAAAAGTGGTTTTTCAACACTAACACAAGTACGAAAAGTGGTTTTTCAACACTATCACAAGTGCAAAAAGTGTTTTTTCCGCACTAATACAAGTGCAAAAGTGGTATCCTGCACCAACACAAGTGCGAAAAGTGGTTTTTCAACACTAACACAAGTGCAAAAAGTGGTTTTTCAACACTAACACAAGTGCGAAAAGTGGTTTTTCCACACTAATACAAGTGCAAAAGTGGTTTCCTGCACCAACACAAGTGCGAAAAGTGGTTATTCAACCCTAACACAAGTGCGAAAAGTGGTTTTTCAACACTAACACAAGTGCGAAAAGTGGTTTTTCCACACTAATACAAGTGCAAAAGTGGTTTCCTGCACCAACACAAGTGCGAAAAGTGGTTTTTCCACACTAATACAAGTGCAAAAGTGGTTTCCTGCACCAACACAAGTGCGAAAAGTGGTTTTTCAACACTAACACAAGTGCGAAAAGTGGTTTTTCAACACTAACACAAGTGCGAAAAGTGGTTTTTCAACACTATCACAAGTGCAAAAAGTGTTTTTTCCACACTAATACAAGTGCAAAAGTGGTTTCCTGCACCAACACAAGTGCAAAAAGTGGTTTTTCATCACTAACACAAGTGCAAAAAGTGGTTTTTCCACATTAATACAAGTGCAAAAGTGGTTTCCTGCACCAACACAAGTGCGAAAGGTGGTTTTTCAACACTAACACAAGTGTGAAAAGTGGTTTTTCAACACTATCACAAGTGCAAAAAGTGTTTTTTCCACACTAATACAAGTGCAAAAGTGGTTTCCTGCACCAACGCAAGTGCGAAAAGTGGTTTTTCAACACTAACACAAGTGCTAAAAGTGGTTTTTCAACACTAACACAAGTGCGAAAAGTGGTTTTTCAACACTAACACAAGTGCGAAAAGTGGTTTTTCCACACTAATACAAGTGCAAAAGTGGTTTCCTGCACCAAAACAAGTGCGAAAAGTGGTTTTTCAACACTAACACAAGTGCGAAAAGTGGTTTTTCAACACTAACACAAGTGCGAAAAGTGTTTTTTCCACACTAATACAAGTGCAAAAGTGGTTTCCTGCACCAACACAAGTGCGAAAAGTGGTTTTTCAACACTAACACAAGTGCGAAAAGTGGTTTTTCAACACTAACACAAGTACGAAAAGTGGTTTTTCAACACTATCACAAGTGCAAAAAGTGTTTTTTCCGCACTAATACAAGTGCAAAAGTGGTATCCTGCACCAACACAAGTGCGAAAAGTGGTTATTCAACACTATCACAAGTGCGAAAAGTAGTTTTTCCACACTAATACAAGTGCAAAAGTGGTTTCCTGCACCAACACAAGTGCGAAAAGTGGTTATTCAACCCTAACACAAGTGCGAAAAGTGGTTTTTCAACACTAACACAAGTGCGAAAAGTGGTTTTTCCACACTAATACAAGTGCAAAAGTGGTTTCCTGCACCAACACAAGTGCGAAAAGTGGTTTTTCAACACTAACACAAGTGCGAAAGGTGGTTTTTCAACACTAACACAAGTGCGAAAAGTGTTTTTTCCACACTAATACAAGTGCAAAAGTGGTTTCCTGCACCAACACAAGTGCGAAAAGTGGTTATTCAACACTAACACAAGTGCGAAAAGTGGTTTTTCAACACTAACACAAGTGCGAAAAGTGGTTTTTCCACACTAATACAAGTGCAAAAGTGGTTTCCTGCACCAACACAAGTGCGAAAAGTGGTTTTTCAACACTAACACAAGTGCAAAAAGTGGTTTTTCAACACTATCACAAGTGCAAAAAGTGTTTTTTCCACACTAATACAAGTGCAAAAGTGGTTTCCTGCACCAACACAAGTGCGAAAAGTGGTTATTCAACACTAATACAAGTGCGAAAAGTGGTTTTTCAACACTAACACAAGTGCGAAAAGTGGTTTTTCCACACTAATACAAGTGCAAAAGTGGTTTCCTGCACCAACACAAGTGCGAAAAGTGGTTTTTCAACACTAACACAAGTGCAAAAAGTGGTTTTTCAACACTATCACAAGTGCAAAAAGTGTTTTTTCCACACTAATACAAGTGCAAAAGTGGTTTCCTGCACCAACACAAGTGCTAAAAGTGGTTTTTCAACACTAACACAAGTGCGAAAAGTGGTTTTTCAACACTATCACAAGTGCAAAAAGTGTTTTTTCCACATTAATACAAGTGCAAAAGTGGTTTCCTGCACCAACACAAGTGCGAAAAGTGGTTTTTCAACACTAACACAAGTGCGAAAGTGTTTTTTCCACACTAATACAAGTGCAAAAGTGGTTTCCTGCACCAACACAAGTGCGAAAAGTGGTTTTTCAACACTAACACAAGTACGAAAAGTGGTTTTTCAACACTAACACAGGTGCGAAAAGTGGTTTTTCAACACTATCACAAGTGCAAAAAGTGGTTTTTCCACACTAATACAAGTGCAAAAGTGGTTTCCTGCACCAACACAAGTGCGAAAAGTGGTTTTTCAACACTAACACAAGTGCGAAAAGTGGTTTTTCAACACTAACACAAATGCAAAAAGTGGTTTTTCAACACTATCACAAGTGCAAAAAGTGTTTTTTTTCCACACTTATACAAGTGCAAATGTGGTTTCCTGCACCAACACATGTGCGAAAAGTGGTTTTTCAACACTAACACAAGTGCAAAAGTGGTTTCCTGCACCAACACAAGTGCGAAAAGTGGTTTTTCAACACTAACACAAGTGCGAAAAGTGGTTTTTCAACACTAACACAAGTGCGAAAAGTGGTTTTTCAACACTATCACAAGTGCAAAAAGTGTTTTTTCCACACTAATACAAGTGCAAAAGTGGTTTCCTGCACCAACACAAGTGCAAAAAGTGGTTTTTCAACACTAACACAAGTGCGAAAAGTGGTTTTTCAACACTAACACAAGTGCGAAAAGTGGTTTTTCCACACTAATACAAGTGCAAAAGTGGTTTCCTGCACCAACACAAGTGCGAAAGGTGGTTTTTCAACACTAACACAAGTGTGAAAAGTGGTTTTTCAACACTATCACAAGTGCAAAAAGTGTTTTTTCCACACTAATACAAGTGCAAAAGTGGTTTCCTGCACCAACGCAAGTGCGAAAAGTGGTTTTTCAACACTAACACAAGTGCTAAAAGTGGTTTTTCAACACTAACACAAGTGCGAAAAGTGGTTTTTCAACACTAACACAAGTGCGAAAAGTGGTTTTTCCACACTAATACAAGTGCAAAAGTGGTTTCCTGCACCAAAACAAGTGCGAAAAGTGGTTTTTCAACACTAACACAAGTGCGAAAAGTGGTTTTTCAACACTAACACAAGTGCGAAAAGTGTTTTTTCCACACTAATACAAGTGCAAAAGTGGTTTCCTGCACCAACACAAGTGCGAAAAGTGGTTTTTCAACACTAACACAAGTGCGAAAAGTGGTTTTTGAACACTAACACAAGTACGAAAAGTGGTTTTTCAACACTATCACAAGTGCAAAAAGTGTTTTTTCCGCACTAATACAAGTGCAAAAGTGGTATCCTGCACCAACACAAGTGCGAAAAGTGGTTTTTCAACACTAACACAAGTGCAAAAAGTGGTTTTTCAACACTAACACAGGTGCGAAAAGTGGTTTTTCAACACTATCACAAGTGCAAAAAGTGGTTTTTCCACACTAATACAAGTGCAAAAGTGGTTTCCTGCACCAACACAAGTGCGAAAAGTGGTTTTTCAACACTAACACAAGTGCGAAAAGAGGTTTTTCAACACTAACACAAGTGCGAAAAGTGGTTTTTCAACACTATCACAAGTGCAAAAAGTGTTTTTTCCACACTAATACAAGTGCAAAAGTGGTTTACTGCACCAACACAAGTGCGAAAAGTGGTTTTTCAACACTAACACAAGTGCGAAAAGTGGTTCTTCAACACTAACACAAGTGCAAAAGTGGTTTCCTGCACCAACACAAGTGCGAAAGGTGGTTTTTCAACACTAACACAAGTGTGAAAAGTGGTTTTTCAACACTATCACAAGTGCAAAAAGTGTTTTTTCCACACTAATACAAGTGCAAAAGTGGTTTCCTGCACCAACGCAAGTGCGAAAAGTGGTTTTTCAACACTAACACAAGTGCTAAAAGTGGTTTTTCAACACTAACACAAGTGCGAAAAGTGGTTTTTCAACACTAACACAAGTGCGAAAAGTGGTTTTTCCACACTAATACAAGTGCAAAAGTGGTTTCCTGCACCAAAACAAGTGCGAAAAGTGGTTTTTCAACACTAACACAAGTGCGAAAAGTGGTTTTTCAACACTAACACAAGTGCGAAAAGTGTTTTTTCCACACTAATACAAGTGCAAAAGTGGTTTCCTGCACCAACACAAGTGCGAAAAGTGGTTTTTCAACACTAACACAAGTGCGAAAAGTGGTTTTTCAACACTAACACAAGTACGAAAAGTGGTTTTTCAACACTATCACAAGTGCAAAAAGTGTTTTTTCCGCACTAATACAAGTGCAAAAGTGGTATCCTGCACCAACACAAGTGCGAAAAGTGGTTATTCAACACTATCACAAGTGCGAAAAGTAGTTTTTCCACACTAATACAAGTGCAAAAGTGGTTTCCTGCACCAACACAAGTGCGAAAAGTGGTTATTCAACCCTAACACAAGTGCGAAAAGTGGTTTTTCAACACTAACACAAGTGCGAAAAGTGGTTTTTCCACACTAATACAAGTGCAAAAGTGGTTTCCTGCACCAACACAAGTGCGAAAAGTGGTTTTTCAACACTAACACAAGTGCGAAAGGTGGTTTTTCAACACTAACACAAGTGCGAAAAGTGTTTTTTCCACACTAATACAAGTGCAAAAGTGGTTTCCTGCACCAACACAAGTGCGAAAAGTGGTTATTCAACACTAACACAAGTGCGAAAAGTGGTTTTTCAACACTAACACAAGTGCGAAAAGTGGTTTTTCCACACTAATACAAGTGCAAAAGTGGTTTCCTGCACCAACACAAGTGCGAAAAGTGGTTTTTCAACACTAACACAAGTGCAAAAAGTGGTTTTTCAACACTATCACAAGTGCAAAAAGTGTTTTTTCCACACTAATACAAGTGCAAAAGTGGTTTCCTGCACCAACACAAGTGCGAAAAGTGGTTATTCAACACTAATACAAGTGCGAAAAGTGGTTTTTCAACACTAACACAAGTGCGAAAAGTGGTTTTTCCACACTAATACAAGTGCAAAAGTGGTTTCCTGCACCAACACAAGTGCGAAAAGTGGTTTTTCAACACTAACACAAGTGCAAAAAGTGGTTTTTCAACACTATCACAAGTGCAAAAAGTGTTTTTTCCACACTAATACAAGTGCAAAAGTGGTTTCCTGCACCAACACAAGTGCTAAAAGTGGTTTTTCAACACTAACACAAGTGCGAAAAGTGGTTTTTCAACACTATCACAAGTGCAAAAAGTGTTTTTTCCACATTAATACAAGTGCAAAAGTGGTTTCCTGCACCAACACAAGTGCGAAAAGTGGTTTTTCAACACTAACACAAGTGCGAAAGTGTTTTTTCCACACTAATACAAGTGCAAAAGTGGTTTCCTGCACCAACACAAGTGCGAAAAGTGGTTTTTCAACACTAACACAAGTACGAAAAGTGGTTTTTCAACACTAACACAGGTGCGAAAAGTGGTTTTTCAACACTATCACAAGTGCAAAAAGTGGTTTTTCCACACTAATACAAGTGCAAAAGTGGTTTCCTGCACCAACACAAGTGCGAAAAGTGGTTTTTCAACACTAACACAAGTGCGAAAAGTGGTTTTTCAACACTAACACAAATGCAAAAAGTGGTTTTTCAACACTATCACAAGTGCAAAAAGTGTTTTTTTTCCACACTTATACAAGTGCAAATGTGGTTTCCTGCACCAACACATGTGCGAAAAGTGGTTTTTCAACACTAACACAAGTGCAAAAGTGGTTTCCTGCACCAACACAAGTGCGAAAAGTGGTTTTTCAACACTAACACAAGTGCGAAAAGTGGTTTTTCAACACTAACACAAGTGCGAAAAGTGGTTTTTCAACACTATCACAAGTGCAAAAAGTGTTTTTTCCACACTAATACAAGTGCAAAAGTGGTTTCCTGCACCAACACAAGTGCAAAAAGTGGTTTTTCAACACTAACACAAGTGCGAAAAGTGGTTTTTCAACACTAACACAAGTGCGAAAAGTGGTTTTTCCACACTAATACAAGTGCAAAAGTGGTTTCCTGCACCAACACAAGTGCGAAAGGTGGTTTTTCAACACTAACACAAGTGTGAAAAGTGGTTTTTCAACACTATCACAAGTGCAAAAAGTGTTTTTTCCACACTAATACAAGTGCAAAAGTGGTTTCCTGCACCAACGCAAGTGCGAAAAGTGGTTTTTCAACACTAACACAAGTGCTAAAAGTGGTTTTTCAACACTAACACAAGTGCGAAAAGTGGTTTTTCAACACTAACACAAGTGCGAAAAGTGGTTTTTCCACACTAATACAAGTGCAAAAGTGGTTTCCTGCACCAAAACAAGTGCGAAAAGTGGTTTTTCAACACTAACACAAGTGCGAAAAGTGGTTTTTCAACACTAACACAAGTGCGAAAAGTGTTTTTTCCACACTAATACAAGTGCAAAAGTGGTTTCCTGCACCAACACAAGTGCGAAAAGTGGTTTTTCAACACTAACACAAGTGCGAAAAGTGGTTTTTGAACACTAACACAAGTACGAAAAGTGGTTTTTCAACACTATCACAAGTGCAAAAAGTGTTTTTTCCGCACTAATACAAGTGCAAAAGTGGTATCCTGCACCAACACAAGTGCGAAAAGTGGTTTTTCAACACTAACACAAGTGCAAAAAGTGGTTTTTCAACACTAACACAGGTGCGAAAAGTGGTTTTTCAACACTATCACAAGTGCAAAAAGTGGTTTTTCCACACTAATACAAGTGCAAAAGTGGTTTCCTGCACCAACACAAGTGCGAAAAGTGGTTTTTCAACACTAACACAAGTGCGAAAAGAGGTTTTTCAACACTAACACAAGTGCGAAAAGTGGTTTTTCAACACTATCACAAGTGCAAAAAGTGTTTTTTCCACACTAATACAAGTGCAAAAGTGGTTTACTGCACCAACACAAGTGCGAAAAGTGGTTTTTCAACACTAACACAAGTGCGAAAAGTGGTTCTTCAACACTAACACAAGTGCGAAAAGTGGTTTTCCCACACTAATACAAGTGCAAAAGTGGTTTCCTGCACCAACACAAGTGCGAAAGGTAGTTTTTCAACACTAACACAAGTGCGAAAAGTGGTTTTTCAACACTATCACAAGTGCAAAATTGTTTTTTCCACACTAATACAAGTGCAAAAGTGGTTTCCTGCACCAACACAATTGCGAAAGGTGGTTTTTCAACACTAACACAAGTGTGAAAAGTGGTTTTTCAACACTATCACAAGTGCAAAAAGTGTTTTTTCCACACTAATACAAGTGCAAAAGTGGTTTCCTGCACCAACGCAAGTGCGAAAAGTGGTTTTTCAACACTAACACAAGTGCTAAAAGTGGTTTTTCAACACTAACACAAGTGCGAAAAGTGGTTTTTCAACACTAACACAAGTGCGAAAAGTGGTTTTTCCACACTATTACAAGTGCAAAAGTGGTTTCCTGCACCAAAACAAGTGCAAAAAGTGGTTTTTCAACACTAACACAAGTGCGAAAAGTGTTTTTTCCACACTAATACAAGTGCAAAAGTGGTTTCCTGCACCAACACAAGTGCGAAAAGTGGTTTTTCAACACTAACACAAGTGCGAAAAGTGGTTTTTCAACACTAACACAAGTACGAAAAGTGGTTTTTCAACACTATCACAAGTGCAAAAAGTGTTTTTTCCGCACTAATACAAGTGCAAAAGTGGTATCCTGCACCAACACAAGTGCGAAAAGTGGTTTTTCAACACTAACACAAGTGCAAAAAGTGGTTTTTCAACACTAACACAAGTGCGAAAAGTGGTTTTTCCACACTAATACAAGTGCAAAAGTGGTTTCCTGCACCAACACAAGTGCGAAAAGTGGTTATTCAACCCTAACACAAGTGCGAAAAGTGGTTTTTCAACACTAACACAAGTGCGAAAAGTGGTTTTTCCACACTAATACAAGTGCAAAAGTGGTTTCCTGCACCAACACAAGTGCAAAAAGTGGTTTTTCCACACTAATACAAGTGCAAAAGTGGTTTCCTGCACCAACACAAGTGCGAAAAGTGGTTTTTCAACACTAACACAAGTGCGAAAAGTGGTTTTTCAACACTAACACAAGTGCGAAAAGTGGTTTTTCAACACTATCACAAGTGCAAAAAGTGTTTTTTCCACACTAATACAAGTGCAAAAGTGGTTTCCTGCACCAACACAAGTGCAAAAAGTGGTTTTTCATCACTAACACAAGTGCGAAAAGTGGTTTTTCCACATTAATACAAGTGCAAAAGTGGTTTCCTGCACCAACACAAGTGCGAAAGGTGGTTTTTCAACACTAACACAAGTGTGAAAAGTGGTTTTTCAACACTATCACAAGTGCAAAAAGTGTTTTTTCCACACTAATACAAGTGCAAAAGTGGTTTCCTGCACCAACGCAAGTGCGAAAAGTGGTTTTTCAACACTAACACAAGTGCTAAAAGTGGTTTTTCAACACTAACACAAGTGCGAAAAGTGGTTTTTCAACACTAACACAAGTGCGAAAAGTGGTTTTTCCACACTAATACAAGTGCAAAAGTGGTTTCCTGCACCAAAACAAGTGCGAAAAGTGGTTTTTCAACACTAACACAAGTGCGAAAAGTGGTTTTTCAACACTAACACAAGTGCGAAAAGTGTTTTTTCCACACTAATACAAGTGCAAAAGTGGTTTCCTGCACCAACACAAGTGCGAAAAGTGGTTTTTCAACACTAACACAAGTGCGAAAAGTGGTTTTTCAACACTAACACAAGTACGAAAAGTGGTTTTTCAACACTATCACAAGTGCAAAAAGTGTTTTTTCCGCACTAATACAAGTGCAAAAGTGGTATCCTGCACCAACACAAGTGCGAAAAGTGGTTATTCAACACTATCACAAGTGCGAAAAGTAGTTTTTCCACACTAATACAAGTGCAAAAGTGGTTTCCTGCACCAACACAAGTGCGAAAAGTGGTTATTCAACCCTAACACAAGTGCGAAAAGTGGTTTTTCAACACTAACACAAGTGCGAAAAGTGGTTTTTCCACACTAATACAAGTGCAAAAGTGGTTTCCTGCACCAACACAAGTGCGAAAAGTGGTTTTTCAACACTAACACAAGTGCGAAAGGTGGTTTTTCAACACTAACACAAGTGCGAAAAGTGTTTTTTCCACACTAATACAAGTGCAAAAGTGGTTTCCTGCACCAACACAAGTGCGAAAAGTGGTTATTCAACACTAACACAAGTGCGAAAAGTGGTTTTTCAACACTAACACAAGTGCGAAAAGTGGTTTTTCCACACTAATACAAGTGCAAAAGTGGTTTCCTGCACCAACACAAGTGCGAAAAGTGGTTTTTCAACACTAACACAAGTGCAAAAAGTGGTTTTTCAACACTATCACAAGTGCAAAAAGTGTTTTTTCCACACTAATACAAGTGCAAAAGTGGTTTCCTGCACCAACACAAGTGCTAAAAGTGGTTTTTCAACACTAACACAAGTGCGAAAAGTGGTTTTTCAACACTATCACAAGTGCAAAAAGTGTTTTTTCCACATTAATACAAGTGCAAAAGTGGTTTCCTGCACCAACACAAGTGCGAAAAGTGGTTTTTCAACACTAACACAAGTGCGAAAAGTGGTTTTTCCACACTAATACAAGTGCAAAAGTGGTTTCCTGCACCAACACAAGTGCGAAAAGTGGTTTTTCAACACTAACACAAGTACGAAAAGTGGTTTTTCAACAATATCACAAGTGCAAAAAGTGTTTTTTCCGCACTAATACAAGTGCAAAAGTGGTATCCTGCACCAACACAAGTGCGAAAAGTGGTTTTTCAACACTAACACAAGTGCGAAAAGTGGTTTTTCAACACTAACACAGGTGCGAAAAGTGGTTTTTCAACACTATCACAAGTGCAAAAAGTGGTTTTTCCACACTAATACAAGTGCAAAAGTGGTTTCCTGCACCAACACAAGTGCGAAAAGTGGTTTTTCAACACTAACACAAGTGCGAAAAGTGGTTTTTCAACACTAACACAAATGCAAAAAGTGGTTTTTCAACACTATCACAAGGTGCAAAAAGTGTTTTTTTCCACACTTATACAAGTGCAAATGTGGTTTCCTGCACCAACACATGTGCGAAAAGTGGTTTTTCAACACTAACACAAGTGCAAAAGTGGTTTCCTGCACCAACACAAGTGCGAAAAGTGTTTTTCCACACTAACACAAGTGCGAAAAGTGGTTTTTCAACACTAACACAAGTGCGAAAAGTGGTTTTTCAACACTATCACAAGTGCGAAAAGTGTTTTTTCCACACTAATACAAGTGCAAAAGTGGTTTCCTGCACCAACACAAGTGCAAAAAGTGGTTTTTCAACACTAACACAAGTGCGAAAAGTGGTTTTTCAACACTAACACAAGTGCGAAAAGTGGTTTTTCCACACTAATACAAGTGCAAAAGTGGTTTCCTGCACCAACACAAGTGCGAAAGGTGGTTTTCAACACTAACACAAGTGTGAAAAGTGGTTTTTCAACACTAACACAAGTGCGAAAAGTGGTTTTTCAACACTAACACAAGTGCGAAAAGTGGTTTTTCAACACTAACACAAGTGCGAAAAGTGTTTTTTCCACACTAATACAAGTGCAAAAGTGGTTTCCTGCACCAATGCAAGTGCGAAAAGTGGTTTTTCAACACTAACACAAGTGCTAAAAGTGGTTTTTCAACACTAACACAAGTGCGAAAAGTGGTTTTTCAACACTAACACAAGTGCGAAAAGTGGTTTTTCCACACTAATACAAGTGCAAAAGTGGTTTCCTGCACCAAAACAAGTGCGAAAAGTGGTTTTTCAACACTAACACAAGTGCGAAAAGTGGTTTTTCAACACTAACAAGTGCGAAAAGTGTTTTTTCCACACTAATACAAGTGCAAAAGTGGTTTCCTGCACCAACACAAGTGCGAAAAGTGGTTTTTCAACACTAACACAAGTGCGAAAAGTGGTTTTTGAACACTAACACAAGTACGAAAAGTGGTTTTTCAACACTAACACAAGTGCAAAAAGTGTTTTTGCCGCACTAATACAAGTGCAAAAGTGGTATCCTGCACCAACACAAGTGCGAAAAGTGGTTTTTCAACACTAACACAAGTGCAAAAAGTGGTTTTTCAACACTAACACAGGTGCGAAAAGTGGTTTTTCAACACTATCACAAGTGCAAAAAGTGGTTTTTCCACACTAATACAAGTGCAAAGTGGTTTCCTGCACCAACACAAGTGCGAAAAGTGGTTTTTCAACACTAACACAAGTGCGAAAAGTGGTTTTTCAACACTATCACAAGTGCAAAAGTGTTTTTTCCACACTAATACAAGTGCAAAAGTGGTTTACTGCACCAACACAAGTGCGAAAAGTGGTTTTTCAACACTAACACAAGTGCGAAAAGTGGTTCTTCAACACTAACACAAGTGCGAAAAGTGGTTTGTCCCCACACTAATACAAGTGCAAAAGTGGTTTCCTGCACCAACACAAGTGCGAAAGGTAGTTTTTCAACACTAACACAAGTGCGAAAAGTGGTTTTTTCAACACTATCACAAGTGCAAAATTGTTTTTTCACACTAATACAAGTGCAAAAGTGTTTCCTGCACCAACACAAGTGCGAAAGGTGGTTTTTCAACACTAACACAAGTGTGAAAAGTGGTTTTTCAACACTATCACAAGTGCAAAAAGTGTTTTTTCCACACTAATACAAGTGCAAAAGTGGTTTCCTGCACCAACGCAAGTGCGAAAAGTGGTTTTTCAACACTAACACAAGTGCTAAAAGTGGTTTTTCAACACTAACACAAGTGCGAAAAGTGGTTTTTCAACACTAACACAAGTGCGAAAAGTGGTTTTTCCACACTAATACAAGTGCAAAAGTGGTTTCCTGCACCAAAACAAGTGCAAAAAGTGGTTTTTCAACACTAACACAAGTGCGAAAAGTGTTTTTTCACACTAATACAAGTGCAAAAGTGGTTTCCTGCACCAACACAAGTGCGAAAAGTGGTTTTTCAACACTAACACAAGTGCGAAAAGTGGTTTTTCAACACTAACACAAGTACGAAAAGTGGTTTTTCAACACTATCACAAGTGCAAAAAGTGTTTTTTCCGCACTAATACAAGTGCAAAAGTGGTATCCTGCACCAACACAAGTGCGAAAAGTGGTTTTTCAACACTAACACAAGTGCGAAAGTGGTTTTTCAACACTAACACAAGTGCGAAAAGTGGTTTTTCCACACTAATACAAGTGCAAAAGTGGTTTCCTGCACCAAAACAAGTGCGAAAAGTGGTTTTTCAACACTAACACAAGTGCGAAAAGTGGTTTTTCCACACTAATACAAGTGCAAAAGTGGTATCCTGCACCAACACAAGTGCGAAAAGTGGTTTTTCAACACTAACAACAAGTGCGAAAAGTGGTTTTTCAACACTAACACAAGTGCGAAAAGTAGTTTTTCCACACTAATACAAGTGCAAAAGTGGTTTTCCTGCACCAACACAAGTGCGAAAAGTGGTTATTCAACCCTAACACAAGTGCGAAAAGTGGTTTTTCAACACTAACACAAGTGCGAAAAGTGGTTTTTCCACACTAATACAAGTGCAAAAGTGGTTTCCTGCACCAACACAAGTGCGAAAAGTGGTTTTTCAACACTAACACAAGTGCGAAAGGTGGTTTTTCAACACTAACACAAGTGCGAAAAGTGTTTTTTCCACACTAATACAAGTGCAAAAGTGGTTTCCTGCACCAACACAAGTGCGAAAAGTGGTTATTCAACACTAACACAAGTGCGAAAAGTGGTTTTTCAACACTAACACAAGTGCGAAAAGTGGTTTTTCCACACTAATACAAGTGCAAAAGTGGTTTCCTGCACCAACACAAGTGCGAAAAGTGGTTTTTCAACACTAACACAAGTGCAAAAAGTGGTTTTTCAACACTATCACAAGTGCAAAAAGTGTTTTTTCCACACTAATACAAGTGCAAAAGTGGTTTCCTGCACCAACACAAGTGCTAAAAGTGGTTTTTCAACACTAACACAAGTGCGAAAAGTGGTTTTTCAACACTATCACAAGTGCAAAAAGTGTTTTTTCCACATTAATACAAGTGCAAAAGTGGTTTCCTGCACCAACACAAGTGCGAAAAGTGGTTTTTCAACACTAACACAAGTGCGAAAAGTGGTTTTTCCACACTAATACAAGTGCAAAAGTGGTTTCCTGCACCAACACAAGTGCGAAAAGTGGTTTTTCAACACTAACACAAGTACGAAAAGTGGTTTTTCAACAATATCACAAGTGCAAAAAGTGTTTTTTCCGCACTAATACAAGTGCAAAAGTGGTATCCTGCACCAACACAAGTGCGAAAAGTGGTTTTTCAACACTAACACAAGTGCGAAAAGTGGTTTTTCAACACTAACACAGGTGCGAAAAGTGGTTTTTCAACACTATCACAAGTGCAAAAAGTGGTTTTTCCACACTAATACAAGTGCAAAAGTGGTTTCCTGCACCAACACAAGTGCGAAAAGTGGTTTTTCAACACTAACACAAGTGCGAAAAGTGGTTTTTCAACACTAACACAAATGCAAAAAGTGGTTTTTCAACACTATCACAAGGTGCAAAAAGTGTTTTTTTCCACACTTATACAAGTGCAAATGTGGTTTCCTGCACCAACACATGTGCGAAAAGTGGTTTTTCAACACTAACACAAGTGCAAAAGTGGTTTCCTGCACCAACACAAGTGCGAAAAGTGGTTTTTCCACACTAACACAAGTGCGAAAAGTGGTTTTTCAACACTAACACAAGTGCGAAAAGTGGTTTTTCAACACTATCACAAGTGCAAAAAGTGTTTTTTCCACACTAATACAAGTGCAAAAAGTGGTATTTCAACACTAACACAAGTGCGAAAAGTGGTTTTTCCACACTAATACAAGTGCAAAAGTGGTTTCCTGCACCAACACAAGTGCAAAAAGTGGTTTTTCAACACTAACACAAATGCAAAAAGTGGTTTTTCAACACTATCACAAGGTGCAAAAAGTGTTTTTTTCCACACTTATACAAGTGCAAATGTGGTTTCCTGCACCAACACATGTGCGAAAAGTGGTTTTTCAACACTAACACAAGTGCAAAAGTGGTTTCCTGCACCAACACAAGTGCAAAAAGTGGTTTTTCAACACTAACACAAGTGCGAAAAGTGGTTTTTCAACACTAACACAAGTGCGAAAAGTGGTTTTTCCACACTAATACAAGTGCAAAAGTGGTTTCCTGCACCAACACAAGTGCAAAAAGTGGTTTTTCAACACTAACACAAGTGTGAAAAGTGGTTTTTCAACACTATCACAAGTGCAAAAAGTGTTTTTTCCACACTAATACAAGTGCAAAAGTGGTTTCCTGCACCAACGCAAGTGCGAAAAGTGGTTTTTCAACACTAACACAAGTGCTAAAAGTGGTTTTTCAACACTAACACAAGTGCGAAAAGTGGTTTTTCAACACTAACACAAGTGCGAAAAGTGGTTTTTCCACACTAATACAAGTGCAAAAGTGGTTTCCTGCACCAAAACAAGTGCGAAAAGTGGTTTTTCAACACTAACACAAGTGCGAAAAGTGGTTTTTCAACACTAACACAAGTGCGAAAAGTGTTTTTTCCACACTAATACAAGTGCAAAAGTGGTTTCCTGCACCAACACAAGTGCGAAAAGTGGTTTTTCAACACTAACACAAGTGCGAAAAGTGGTTTTTGAACACTAACACAAGTACGAAAAGTGGTTTTTCAACACTATCACAAGTGCAAAAAGTGTTTTTGCCGCACTAATACAAGTGCAAATGTGGTTTCCTGCACCAACACAAGTGCGAAAAGTGGTTTTTCAACACTAACACAAGTGCAAAAGTGGTTTCCTGCACCAACACAAGTGCGAAAAGTGGTTTTTCCACACTAACACAAGTGCGAAAAGTGGTTTTTCAACACTAACACAAGTGCGAAAAGTGGTTTTTCAACACTATCACAAGTGCAAAAAGTGTTTTTTCCACACTAATACAAGTGCAAAAAGTGGTATTTCAACACTAACACAAGTGCGAAAAGTGGTTTTTCCACACTAATACAAGTGCAAAAGTGGTTTCCTGCACCAACACAAGTGCAAAAAGTGGTTTTTCAACACTAACACAAATGCAAAAAGTGGTTTTTCAACACTATCACAAGGTGCAAAAAGTGTTTTTTTCCACACTTATACAAGTGCAAATGTGGTTTCCTGCACCAACACATGTGTGAAAAGTGGTTTTTCAACACTAACACAAGTGCAAAAGTGGTTTCCTGCACCAACACAAGTGCAAAAAGTGGTTTTTCAACACTAACACAAGTGCGAAAAGTGGTTTTTCAACACTAACACAAGTGCGAAAAGTGGTTTTTCCACACTAATACAAGTGCAAAAGTGGTTTCCTGCACCAACACAAGTGCAAAAAGTGGTTTTTCAACACTAACACAAGTGTGAAAAGTGGTTTTTCAACACTATCACAAGTGCAAAAAGTGTTTTTTCCACACTAATACAAGTGCAAAAGTGGTTTCCTGCACCAACGCAAGTGCGAAAAGTGGTTTTTCAACACTAACACAAGTGCTAAAAGTGGTTTTTCAACACTAACACAAGTGCGAAAAGTGGTTTTTCAACACTAACACAAGTGCGAAAAGTGGTTTTTCCACACTAATACAAGTGCAAAAGTGGTTTCCTGCACCAAAACAAGTGCGAAAAGTGGTTTTTCAACACTAACACAAGTGCGAAAAGTGGTTTTTCAACACTAACACAAGTGCGAAAAGTGTTTTTTCCACACTAATACAAGTGCAAAAGTGGTTTCCTGCACCAACACAAGTGCGAAAAGTGGTTTTTCAACACTAACACAAGTGCAAAAAGTGGTTTTTCAACACTAACACAGGTGCGAAAAGTGGTTTTTCAACACTATCACAAGTGCAAAAAGTGGTTTTTCCACACTAATACAAGTGCAAAAGTGGTTTCCTGCACCAACACAAGTGCGAAAAGTGGTTTTTCAACACTAACACAAGTGCGAAAAGAGGTTTTTCAACACTAACACAAGTGCGAAAAGTGGTTTTTCAACACTATCACAAGTGCAAAAAGTGTTTTTTCCACACTAATACAAGTGCAAAAGTGGTTTACTGCACCAACACAAGTGCGAAAAGTGGTTTTTCAACACTAACACAAGTGCGAAAAGTGGTTCTTCAACACTAACACAAGTGCGAAAAGTGGTTTTCCCACACTAATACAAGTGCAAAAGTGGTTTCCTGCACCAACGCAAGTGCGAAAAGTGGTTTTTCAACACTAACACAAGTGCTAAAAGTGGTTTTTCAACACTAACACAAGTGCGAAAAGTGGTTTTTCAACACTAACACAAGTGCGAAAAGTGGTTTTTCCACACTAATACAAGTGCAAAAGTGGTTTCCTGCACCAAAACAAGTGCAAAAAGTGGTTTTTCAACACTAACACAAGTGCGAAAAGTGTTTTTTCCACACTAATACAAGTGCAAAAGTGGTTTCCTGCACCAACACAAGTGCGAAAAGTGGTTTTTCAACACTAACACAAGTGCGAAAAGTGGTTTTTCAACACTAACACAAGTACGAAAAGTGGTTTTTCAACACTATCACAAGTGCAAAAAGTGTTTTTTCCGCACTAATACAAGTGCAAAAGTGGTATCCTGCACCAACACAAGTGCGAAAAGTGGTTTTTCAACACTAACACAAGTGCGAAAAGTGGTTTTTCAACACTAACACAAGTGCGAAAAGTGGTTTTTCAACACTAACACAAGTGCGAAAAGTGGTTTTTCCACACTAATACAAGTGCAAAAGTGGTTTCCTGCACCAACACAAGTGCGAAAAGTGGTTATTCAACCCTAACACAAGTGCGAAAAGTGGTTTTTCAACACTAACACAAGTGCGAAAAGTGGTTTTTCCACACTAATACAAGTGCAAAAGTGGTTTCCTGCACCAACACAAGTGCGAAAAGTGGTTTTTCAACACTAACACAAGTGCGAAAAGTGGTTTTTCAACACTAACACATGTGCGAAAAGTGTTTTTTCCACACTAATACAAGTGCAAAAGCGGTTTCCTGCACCAACACAAGTGCGAAAAGTGGTTTTTCAACACTAACACAAGTGCGAAAAGTGGTTTTTCAACACTAACACAAGTGCGAAAAGTGGTTTTTCCACACTAATACAAGTGCAAAAGTGGTTTCCTGCACCAACACAAGTGCGAAAAGTGGTTTTTCAACACTAACACAAGTGCAAAAAGTGGTTTTTCAACACTACCACAAGTGCAAAAAGTGTTTTTTCCACACTAATACAAGTGCAAAAGTGGTTTCCTGCACCAACACAAGTGCTAAAAGTGGTTTTTCAACACTAACACAAGTGCGAAAAGTGGTTTTTCAACACTATCACAAGTGCAAAAAGTGTTTTTTCCACACTAATACAAGTGCAAAAGTGGTTTCCTGCACCAACACAAGTGCGAAAAGTGGTTTTTCAACACTAACACAAGTGCGAAAAGTGGTTTTTCCACACTAATACAAGTGCAAAAGTGGTTTCCTGCACCAACACAAGTGCGAAAAGTGGTTTTTCAACACTAACACAAGTACGAAAAGTGGTTTTTCAACACTATCACAAGTGCAAAAAGTGTTTTTTCCGCACTAATACAAGTGCAAAAGTGGTATCCTGCACCAACACAAGTGCGAAAAGTGGTTTTTCAACACTAACACAAGTGCGAAAAGTGGTTTTTCAACACTAACACAGGTGCAAAAAGTGGTTTTTCAACACTATCACAAGTGCAAAAAGTGGTTTTCCACACTAATACAAGTGCAAAAGTGGTTTCCTGCACCAACACAAGTGCGAAAAGTGGTTTTTCAACACTAACACAAGTGCGAAAAGTGGTTTTTCAACACTAACACAAATGCAAAAAGTGGTTTTTCAACACTATCACAAGTGCAAAAAGTGTTTTTTTCCACACTTATACAAGTGCAAATGTGGTTTCCTGCACCAACACATGTGCAAAAAGTGGTTTTTCAACACTAACACAAGTGCAAAAGTGGTTTCCTGCACCAACACAAGTGCGAAAAGTGGTTTTTCAACACTAACACAAGTGCGAAAAGTGGTTTTTCAACACTAACACAAGTGCGAAAAGTGGTTTTTCAACACTATCACAAGTGCAAAAAGTGTTTTTTCCACACTAATACAAGTGCAAAAGTGGTTTCCTGCACCAACACAAGTGCAAAAAGTGGTTTTTCAACACTAACACAAGTGCGAAAAGTGGTTTTTCAACACTAACACAAGTGCGAAAAGTGGTTTTTCCACACTAATACAAGTGCAAAAGTGGTTTCCTGCACCAACACAAGTGCGAAAGGTGGTTTTTCAACACTAACACAAGTGTGAAAAGTGGTTTTTCAACACTATCACAAGTGCAAAAAGTGTTTTTCCACACTAATACAAGTGCAAAAGTGGTTTCCTGCACCAACGCAAGTGCGAAAAGTGGTTTTTCAACACTAACAAAAGTGCTAAAAGTGGTTTTTCAACACTAACACAAGTGCGAAAAGTGGTTTTTCAATACTAACACAAGTGCGAAAAGTGGTTTTTCCACACTAATACAAGTGCAAAAGTGGTTTCCTGCACCAAAACAAGTGCGAAAAGTGGTTTTTCAACACTAACACAAGTGCGAAAAGTGGTTTTTCAACACTAACACAAGTGCGAAAAGTGTTTTTTCCACACTAATACAAGTGCAAAAGTGGTTTCCTGCACCAACACAAGTGCGAAAAGTGGTTTTTCAACACTAACACAAGTGCGAAAAGTGGTTTTTGAACACTAACACAAGTACGAAAAGTGGTTTTTCAACACTATCACAAGTGCAAAAAGTGTTTTTTCCGCACTAATACAAGTGCAAAAGTGGTATCCTGCACCAACACAAGTGCGAAAAGTGGTTTTTCAACACTAACACAAGTGCAAAAAGTGGTTTTTCAACACTAACACAGGTGCGAAAAGTGGTTTTTCAACACTATCACAAGTGCAAAAGGTGGTTTTTCCACACTAATACAAGTGCAAAAGTGGTTTCCTGCACCAACACAAGTGCGAAAAGTGGTTTTTCAACACTAACACAAGTGCGAAAAGAGGTTTTTCAACACTAACACAAGTGCGAAAAGTGGTTTTTCAACACTATCACAAGTGCAAAAAGTGTTTTTTCCACACTAATACAAGTGCAAAAGTGGTTTACTGCACCAACACAAGTGCGACAAGTGGTTTTTCAACACTAACACAAGTGCGAAAAGTGGTTCTTCAACACTAACACAAGTGCGAAAAGTGGTTTTCCCACACTAATACAAGTGCAAAAGTGGTTTCCTGCACCAACACAAGTGCGAAAGGTAGATTTTCAACACTAACACAAGTGCGAAAAGTGGTTTTTCAACACTATCACAAGTGCAAAAAGTGTTTTTTCCACACTAATACAAGTGCAAAAGTGGTTTCCTGCACCAACACAAGTGCGAAAGGTGGTTTTTCAACACTAACACAAGTGTGAAAAGTGGTTTTTCAACACTATCACAAGTGCAAAAAGTGTTTTTTCCACACTAATACAAGTGCAAAAGTGGTTTCCTGCACCAACGCAAGTGCGAAAAGTGGTTTTTCAACACTAACACAAGTGCTAAAAGTGGTTTTTCAACACTAACACAAGTGTGAAAAGTGGTTTTTCAACACTAACACAAGTGCGAAAAGTGGTTTTTCCACACTAATACAAGTGCAAAAGTGGTTTCCTGCACCAAAACAAGTGCAAAAAGTGGTTTTTCAACACTAACACAAGTGCGAAAAGTGGTTTTTCAACACTAACACAAGTGCGAAAAGTGTTTTTTCCACACTAATACAAGTGCAAAAGTGGTTTCCTGCACCAACACAAGTGCGAAAAGTGGTTTTTCAACACTAACACAAGTGCGAAAAGTGGTTTTTCAACACTAACACAAGTACGAAAAGTGGTTTTTCAACACTATCACAAGTGCAAAAAGTGTTTTTTCCGCACTAATACAAGTGCAAAAGTGGTATCCTGCACCAACACAAGTGCGAAAAGTGGTTTTTCAACACTAACACAAGTGCGAAAAGTGGTTTTTCAACACTAACACAAGTGCGAAAAGTGGTTTTTCCACACTAATACAAGTGCAAAAGTGGTTTCCTGCACCAACACAAGTGCGAAAAGTGGTTATTCAACCCTAACACAAGTGCGAAAAGTGGTTTTTCAACACTAACACAAGTGCGAAAAGTGGTTTTTCCACACTAATACAAGTGCAAAAGTGGTTTCCTGCACCAACACAAGTGCGAAAAGTGGTTTTTCAACACTAACACAAGTGCGAAAAGTGGTTTTTCAACACTAACACAAGTGCAAAAAGTGTTTTTTCCACACTAATACAAGTGCAAAAGTGGTTTCCTGCACCAACACAAGTGCGAAAGGTGGTTTTTCAACACTAACACAAGTGCGAAAAGTGGTTTTTCAACACTAACACAAGTGCGAAAAGTGGTTTTTCCACACTAATACAAGTGCAAAAGTGGTTTCCTGCACCAACACAAGTGCGAAAAGTGGTTTTTCAACACTAACACAAGTGCAAAAAGTGGTTTTTCAACACTATCACAAGTGCAAAAAGTGTTTTTTCCACACTAATACAAGTGCAAAAGTGGTTTCCTGCACCAACACAAGTGCGAAAAGTGGTTTTTCCACACTAATACAAGTGCAAAAGTGGTTTCCTGCACCAAAACAAGTGCAAAAAGTGGTTTTTCAACACTAACACAAGTGCAAAAAGTGGTTTTTCAACACTATCACAAGTGCAAAAAGTGTTTTTTCCACACTAATACAAGTGCAAAAGTGGTTTCCTGCACCAACACAAGTGCGAAAAGTGGTTTTTCAACACTAACACAAGTGCGAAAAGTGGTTTTTCAACACTATCACAAGTGCAAAAAGTGTTTTTTCCACACTAATACAAGTGCAAAAGTGGTTTCCTGCACCAACAGAAGTGCGAAAAGTGGTTTTTCAACACTAACACAAGTGCGAAAAGTGGTTTTTCCACACTAATACAAGTGCAAAAGTGGTTTCCTGCACCAACACAAGTGCGAAAAGTGGTTTTTCAACACTAACACAAGTACGAAAAGTGGTTTTTCAACACTATCACAACTGCAAAAAGTGTTTTTTCCGCACTAATACAAGTGCAAAAGTGGTATCCTGCACCAACACAAGTGCGAAAAGTGGTTTTTCAACACTAACACAAGTGCGAAAAGTGGTTTTTCAACACTAACACAGGTGCGAAAAGTCGTTTTTCAACACTATCACAAGTGCAAAAAGTGGTTTTTCCACACTAATACAAGTGCAAAAGTGGTTTCCTGCACCAACACAAGTGCGAAAAG